>NC_083226.1:122296860-122411860 GCF_032191835.1 Heteronotia binoei | reverse complement strand
TAGCCCACGCACTGAGGCCAAGCTGGGTGCCCACAGGAGACCGTCTGGCGAAATGGGCAGCCCAAAAAACCATGCTGTGTCCGCAGATGAGAACCCACC
Organism: Heteronotia binoei; assembly: GCF_032191835.1. NCBI lineage: Eukaryota > Metazoa > Chordata > Lepidosauria > Squamata > Gekkonidae > Heteronotia > Heteronotia binoei. The sequence continues at coordinate 122,411,761 of NC_083226.1, read as the reverse complement.
GTCTCTCACCACGAGCCACAGCACCTGAAAAAACAAATAACCGTCAGCATAACATACATGATACAACAAATCAAACCCTCCACCTACCCACTAGGTGACCAGGGGGCGTACATAAGACTTATAAGCCGCAGACCGCCATCGGCCGATATGCTGGATGGCGGAGGGCGTGTAGCCCATTGACGCAGCTGTGGAGGCCGCCCCAATCCGAAAGGAATGCGTCCCAAATTTGATGCCCTTCAGACCCAAGCGGACTAGGGCCTTACTTGTGACCGACCAGAACTGATATTTGGTGAGAGGGGAGCCGTCATCATGCCTAAGAAAAGGACCCTGGACCTCACCCCTAAGCTGGACGTAGCGACGAACAGCCCTGACCAGACATAATTCCTATAATTCACACATGCCGATCGTGATGACGGATCCCCTCTGCCTCTGATCAGTCTTGGACCGGCGAATCGTCAGAAACAGCTGACTATTGGTAATTTTTATGTCCCCGGCCTGGAGCGCCCTCCCAGAAGTGTCAGCCTTTGACTGCACTACCAGCTCGCTTACCCGCAAGGCCCCAAAGAAGGCCAACAGCGAAGTGGCATGAAACAATGCCGCCTCAAAAGGGGAAGAACAGACACTAGGCCAGCCCCCAAACAAACCCCGGAGGACAGACGGGGAGATAGGCTGTCTGTCATCTGCTCGCCGGGCCCGCTCCCGTGCCCAGCCCTCTAAAATCCCCCGTGAACTCCGGGAGGCTGCGGGCCTTACTATCGAAAGCCAATGCCGCCAATTGTCCCCTTATAGTTTTCAACCCCAGGCCTCTTTCTTTTTGGTGCACGCAAAATTGCATGATGTGCACCGCGGGAATCGGCCAGCAGTCCGGAAGTGCCACAGCACTCCTGAACTCACGGAATTGGGCGGACGCTCTGGCATACGCCCTCTTTGTACTAGGGGCTAGCGCCAACTGAATGGCCCTACCGGCTTCCTTTTCCCAAGACTCCAGAGCTCCGCAGGCATTTCCGCCGGCCATGGATCTGCCTCTGGGGCCAGTTGCCGAAAACGCTCCATCTGTTGGCGAGACAGAGCATCCGCCACACCATTGCATACGCCCGGCACGTGCCTTGCCAGGAATAAAACATTCAACCGGAGGCAGCGCAGGGTAAAAGACCTGACCAAATTCATGACCGCAATGGATCTGGAAGTCAATGAATTGATAACATGTACTACGGCCATGTTATCGCACCAAAAAAGAACCGAATGGTTGGCAAGCTGCTCCCCCCAAAGCCAAACAGCCACCAAAATGGGGAAAAATTCCAGGAACGTCAGATCTCTGCAGAGCTCGCTGTCCAACCATTCAGCGGGCCATTGCTCAGCGCACCAATGGCCCCTAAAATAGACCCCAAACCCACTGGAGCCGGATGTGTCTGAAGAAATCTGAAGCTCTGCTTCAATCTTCAGGGCCTCCCTCCAAAAGGAAACACCATTGAATGACTGCAAAAACTCCTCCCAAACCTCCAGGTCCGCTCGCATTCCAGCGGTGACGCGAACCCTGTGGTGGGGGAGGCGCAACCGGCCCATAGCGTCGCACAAGCGTCGCAAAAAGGCCCTGCCAGGGGCCACCACTTTGCAGGCAAAGTTGAGGTGGCCCACAACCTGCTGCAATTCCAACAGGGAAACCTTCCGCTGCCCCTTCAAAGTGGCCAACCGGACCCTAAGGTCAGAGACCTTATTCTCCGGCAAACGTGACGTCTGCTGCAAAGTGTCCAGCTCAATGCCTAAAAAAGTAAGGACCGTACTGGGACCCTCGGTTTTCTCATGTGCCAATGGCACCCCAAGTTCGAGGGCTAACTCCTGAAAGGAGCTTAACAACCTGGCGCACTGACCAGATCCCGCTGGACCGACAAAAAGTTAGTCGTCCAGGTAATGCGCCGTGTCGTTAACCCCAGTCCTGTCCCTGAGCGCCCATTCCAAAAAGGAACTGAATCGCTCAAACGCAGCACAGGAAATGGAGCAGCCCATCGGCAATGCCCGATCCATATAGAATTTTCCTTCAAAGGAAAAACCCAATAACTCAAAGTCCTCGGGGTGAACAGGCAAGAGGCGGAATGCAGACTTAATGTCGCATTTCGCCATCTCAGCCCCAACCCCGCAGCCCCGAACTACTTCGACCGCTTGGTCAAAGGAAGTATAGCGCACTGAGCAAAGCTCCTCGGGGATAGCATCGTTCACCGATGCTCCCCTGGGATAAGACAGGTGGTGAATGATCCGATACTCACCCGCTGCCTTCTTGGGCACAGCCCCCAAAGGGGATACCCTCAACATGGGAACCGGCGGGGCATCAAAGGGCCCCAGGACCCTGCCTTCCTGACATTCTTTGGCTATTTTCTCCCGGACCACATGTTCAAATCCAACAACTGATCTTAGATTGGGGGCTAAAAAGGGGGCCCTGAGCCCCCTGTATGGAATCCGAAACCCCAAAGTAAACCCGTCCTGTAAGTATCTAGCATCTGCCTTACACGGGTATGCACACAACAACCTACTGAGAGCCGGCAGGCGGATGGGGCTGGGCCCCTTTTCCAGGTGGCTGCTGACCCCCGCCGCTGCCACCGGGGCGCTTACCGCCCGCTCCGGGCTTTGACCTACTACAGGCCGAAAGCGCGTGGGCTCCACTGCAAAACGGGCATTCATGCCAGAACTTACAGGGCTTCCTGGGACACACGCCCTTGGAGGCGAACTCCCAACACACCAGCCGGGTTTGAACCGGCTGGCCCGCTGACACGCGGGCACCTGCGGTAGACTGTTGCTGCTGTTGCTGGTGCAATCGCTGCACTAAATGGCCGCTGTCGGACCTATCTCCGGCATTTGGTTTTGCCGGGGCCATAAGCTGCAACCACAGCTGTTGATTTATTTGGTCCCACGGCATTCCAGGATTGACGGCAGCCCTCATACGGAAGGCTTCGTCATATTGCAGCCATGCTGCACCAACGAAGTCCGTATAAGCCCTATAGACAATGTCAATGTACTGAAAAAGGGGAACCGCCCGAGCCGGCTGTGCTCTTGCGATGACTCCAGCATAGATCAGAAATCCGGGCAACCAGTTTGCCCAAGACCTGTCTACTTTCCTGCGTTTTAGCTTTTCCTTCTCCCTGTCATCAAGCTCGTCCTTACTTTTCTTTTCGAGCTCTCTGAAAAGGAGACTAAACATGTCCACATACTCCCCGCGGAGAATTTTCTCACGCGTAGCCGCTGTCAAATGATCCCCCAAAGGCAAGGAGGTGTCGCCATAAGGGAGAACGTGAAAAGGGATACTTGTGTAAGGGTTTGGGGGGTAGAACCACCCACCCCCCTGAGCTGCCGGCCATGCCCCCTGAAATTGCGCCAACTGCTGACCACCCCAAGGCAAAATGCCAGGGGTGGGCAGGGAGGCAGGGGCTGCGAGTGGCGCTGCGGTGCCCACCTGCTGACCAATAGGAGAAAGAACTGGACTGGACAACGAGCCAGGTGTATGCAAACCCCAAGCCCACGACTGGGCCGGACCCAACTGCTCACCAACTCCCATCTGCCCAGGCCCCCACACCACCCCGCCCGCCAACGGCGGCGGGGGGGGCTGAATGGGACCCCAAGGCCACCCCTGAACCAGCAAAATAGGGGGCTTACCACCATCCCCCGGGAAGACGCCAGAACCTCCAGGGGGCTGCAGCCCTCCGCTGCCAGATGCGCCACCGCCGGATGGCACCCCCGATGGGCCTTCGCCTGGATTCTCCTCCTGGTCTGGTTCCAGCGGCGCTTCAGGCTCAGACGGCCCACCCTGCAAAGCAGACAGCCGTGCGAGCAATTCCGATTCAAAAGTCAGCCGAGCCGACCGACCAGTGGCACGTAGACGCCCCTCCCAAATGGGAGCACCCCTGGCCACGTGGTCCTGTTCAAGGGCATCCAGCTGGCTCATAACAGCGAGTCTAACCCGCTCACTTTGCCCCTGTTCTTCAGCTGGGGGTCTCTGCTGGCCCCGCCCACGGGGTGGGCGGGCGGGCTGCTTGCCCTTTGACTTGCCCTGTCCTTTTTTAGGTGCCATCCTGGAAAGTTAAACAGCAGAAAAACAAAGCTGCTGCCCACCAGCTCCCCAAAGGCCCCTCTCAGCCCCACCCACCTCCACTAATATGATGAAAGGGAAGTGTGGTAACTGGGGTCAGCCCCCAGACTGCCAATCCAATGACGAGGAGCACGGCACCACCCCAAAACAGCCTCCCCAAGTCCACAAACTCCTTACCCCGCGAATGAAAAGGAAGGGGATGGGGTGGGGGTGGGGACTTGAACGAGCCCCAGCACCAGGCAGCAACCAGCAGTTGAAATAGGTGGCCACAGCCTATCCTCTGGCAAAGAGAACGAGGGGGGGGGCAGTAATTCACCCCACTACCCGGCAAACAGAAGCCCAATTCCCCTTGCAAAAAGGGGAGCAGCCAAGCATACCCCGATGGCCAGGAATGGGAGAAAACGTTGAATCCCACTGGGCCCCTGCCCCCCAAGGGAAAGGCTACCGCCTTATAATGGCCAGCCGCCTGCGCTACCCTCACCGATGGGCCGCTGCGCCTGCCCTGCTTAAGAGCGAAAGAATGGCAGTGGCTTCAACCTACCAATGCCGCCAAAACTCAGCCTCACAAGGAGCCGCGCAATGCGGAAGCTGCCGCGCCGGCCCTGCCCGACCAGGCCTCCCGCCCAGACCGCCCCTGACAACAATACTGCGCTTCAGCCTCGCAGCGCCTCGCAGCCGCCGCACGCGCCTCTCGCCGCGAGAAAAACAACGCCGCCGATCAGCTGTTCAGCGCCGAAGTCCCTCGCTGCCCAGGCCTCGCCGACGCACAGCAACGACGTGGCTCTCACCCAGAGAGCCGAATAGCAACTGCGTGGAGAGGGGCGGGAGCCGGGGCTTATATAGCCCCAGCTCCGCGCCCGGACAAGCACCCGTATGTCGGGTGATGTCGCCCCTCCCTCCTTCCGAGGAGGCAAAGACGGCCCCCAGCCTAAGAGCCGGCAAGCCGGCTTGGCTGGGAAGGGGCCGGACCTTTCTGCAAATCTCAACCTGCAAAAGAAAAGGACATCAACCCAACAATTCTAGTAAATGTTGCGCATTTCAGGCACCGCAGAGGCCTTTGCTTGCTGACAAAGGTTGGGAGAACTAAAAGCACAGCTGTCAGCTTATTTGGTATTCCACTGCAAACCTTCCTGATACATTTAACTTTTTAAAAATGAGCACCTTTGTGCTAAACTGCATGACAGTGGGTGTGAACCTAGAAAACAATTTTTTAAAAAATCAGTAGGGATTCATAAAATGTTAGGGCAGTGTCAGAGTAATTACTAGTGATAGGCTTGTGGTTTTAGGTTTTTTAAAAATTAAACACTGCATAGTTTTACTGCACTGTCTTTACATGGGGCAGTGTCCAGCTACTAAAGACATTGAAAGAAGTTCATAAAAACATGCAAGCATTGTGTGTGTGTGTGTAGGAGTTAGAGGAAATGTAATCTGTAGCTGCTATCAGATAAGCACTTTGATCCATTGTCTGCTTCTCCTCAATAGATTTAAACTGCTTATCCAGACAGCAACATCTGTCTCCCATCCCACAATCATCAGTCCCCTGTGTTCACCCCAGACTTTCCCAACACCTCAGAAAGTCCAGTATTTATGTATCCTACTGGTTTCACAGTGCTTCTATGGATGTGTGATTGCTCTTGTGTTGTGAAGCCATTTGGGAAGTCAGATCACTGACTTCCTATTTTGCCACCATTTTTTCTGTGTTACTGATTTGCGCATAAGCAGATATGCACTTCAAGCAGTACTTGTGGGAAGACAATGAAAGAAATAAGCCTTATTGTGAGGAGGGAGCTAAACCAGAGAGAGCTCCATTCTCACAATGAGGCTTATTTCTTTCATTCTCTCCCCCCCCCCCGACTTTCAAACCACTTCCCCCATGCTGAACTACAAATCCCATCAGCCTCCTCCAGCAATCCCAGTAGCCACCAGCTGCAGCCATCCTGCCAGGAGTTTGAAGCGCTGCTCCTGGTAAGTGCCTGTGCTTGTGCCCAGAAGATAAATGATTAAAGCAGGTTAAAGGGGAGATATCTGATAAAAACTCTTAATGTCATAATTTCACAATTTCAGATAAATTAGAGGCAGCTCCAGAGCACAGTAAGCTTGATATCTGACAACAGCCTATATCAGTACCACAGACACTATCCCAAAGGTGCTTGTGATACTCCTACAACCACATTCCATGTAACATACAACACTAATAAGCAATATGATGGAGGAAAACACATTTTCCAAACTGTGAAATTTTGCAGTTTTAATCCTAGGATGAAAAGAAAGAAAACATTTTCATAACAGAAGAACTGTTTTGAGAGGAGATAACTGGACCTCATAGAATAAATAAATTAAAACATGCATTTATTGCATAATGGACTTATGGATTGGGATCCAAAGAGTTATTGTAGAGATCAGTGGGATTCTTGACTTTTTTCTTTGAATGACAGGACTTCTGTGCCGTATCACAAATTGGTATGGAAAAGTCCCTTCAGTTTTAAAAGCAGTTTGACATGTGGCATGATCTGCTGTTTAAAAGTGGGGTGGGTGGGGGATCTAAAATTTCACTGGGCATTCCCCAGCTTCCTTGAGCATATAATGGGGTAGTCCTTCTGAATTCAGCCATGGCCTAGAAATACATCAATAGGTTAGTCCAGAACATCTGCAGGTCTGAAACTCTGTACATCACGCTGGCTTCACTACTGCTGTTGATATTCTTATGAGCTGTTAAATGTGTCTTGACCTACAGCCCAGGATTACTCCCACTATCTATATAATGGATAACTGTTGAACAGATTTTCACAGCCTTATCTATTCAGTAAACTCAAAGAGATGAAGAACTAATAAACAAAACTGGGGGCAATGTTAGGTGGCTGGTGGAATACTGCAGTAGTTGTTGTGGCAGGAAAACCCCTAAGAAGGAGGGGGGAACCTAAGAATTTTTGTTTTGAAATAATGTCTTTGCTTGGATGCTGAGAAGGCCTTTGATAATGTTCATTGACAATTTATGCTACAGCAATTGAAAGGTATGGAATGTGGTGAAAATTTTTTGAGAGCAGTAGAAGCAATACTGCTCTCCAAAAAGAGCAAGAGTGTAAGAGTGTCAGTGAATGGTGAATTAACAGATGCAATTTATATTCAAAAAGGTACAAGACAATTGCACAAATTCATCATTTCATGAAACTAGTGCTTGCAATCCTGGAAGAAGAGAATGTATATGTAAGAATCAAATGAAGTTAGTCCCCCCCCCAAGCACTGAATGATGAGATAGAATTGCAATATTACAAAATGAAACTGAACTTTGTAGCTTAGTATATGAGAATTTATTAGGGAAGTCCTAGGAAAAAGAAGAGGTACTATCAAGAAAGGAATCCTGTTAAGGGTAATGCAATGAACAGAAAATGTTGTCTTTGTAAGGTTAGTCCTATCAGTAGGGCATCTTGTCAACAATCCTCAGCAAGTGTGGTTTTGCCAGTTTTACTCAGATTGTATTCTGATTCCTCACTCTACAGGCATTGTGTTTCCGACACAGCTGAAGAACGTATTATGCATGGTCATCATCTTGTCTGAAAAGGTCAACATGCATATTTTCCATCTTCAGTAATGTATATGCATTCCCTTAAAAATTCAGTTTTGGGGTTGTGCATGTTCTGCAATCATTCAATGTATTTGTGATCATGTAATGAATGCTCAGATTACTTCCACTATTCATATAATGGATAACTGTTGAACAGATTTTCACAGCCTTATCTATTCAGTAATCTCAAAGAGATGAAGAACTAATAAACAAACTGGGGGCAATGTTAGGTGGCTGGTAGAATACTGCAGTAGTTGTGGCAGGAAAACCCCTAAGAAGGAGGGGGGAACCTAAGAATTTTTGTTTTGAAATAGTGTCTTTGCATGGATGCTGAGAAGGCCTTCGATAATGTTCGTTGGCAATTTATGCTACAGCAACTGAAAGGTATGGAATATGGTGAAATTTTTTTGAGAGCAGTAGAAGCAATATATTCATCTCAAAGTGCAAGGGTGTCAGTGTATGGCAAATTAACAGATGCAATTAATATTCAAAAAGGTACAAGACAAGGCTGTCCATTGTCACCTTTACTTTTTATTTTATCCCTAGAGATACTGAATAACCAAATAAGGGAAGATACAAGTATCAAGGGAGCTGTGATAAAAGATGAACAATATAAACTTTGCAGATGACCTAGTTTTTATACTAGAGCAACAAATAGATTCAATAGACTGCCTTATAAACAAGATTACACAATTTGGCTACTGGGCAGGATTGAAGATCGATAACCACAAAACAAAATTTCTGACAAAGAATATGACGATGCAACAAATCCAATCTTTTCAGTAAAAATCAGGGGTTTTGTATGAGAAAAGAATCAAATATCTAGGTGTCCTTATTTCAAATAAATGTAGCAATTTTAAAATAGACAATTATGATAAACTACTTAAATAAAAAAAAGACTTGGAAAAAAGGCATGACCTGAATCTATCCTTAATGGGAAGAATAGGCTTAATAAAGATGAATATTCTTCCAAGGCTCTTATTCTTGTTTCAAACTATTCCAGTATTTTTAAATAGTGATTTTTTTCAAGAACTAAACAAGATGGTTGTCACGAGCTGGGGCCAGGCCAGGCAAAGTTCAGGGGCAGTCCAAGGTCTGTAGCTGGTGAGCAAAGAGGGTTCAAAGCGCCAAACCAAATCACAGTCCAGGTATCGCAGGTCAGAGGTTCAGAAGCCGAAGTCAGGGAGTCCAGAAGTCAAAGCCAACGTCAAGGGGTCCAGAAGCCAAAGTCAGAAGCCGAAGTGGATGCTAGAACATCTTGTAAGTGACTAGTTGCTTCCACAAAGCCTTCTCCCAAAGCCCACAGCTATATAGCCCTCTGCTGTCTGTTGCCCATTTGGACTAATTGCTGACTCAGAGGGTGGCCAGGATCCTGCTGAGACTCAAGCATCCTCACTCCTAGAGGGGCCAGGATCCTTTTAGAACTCAGGGCTCAGGGAGCGTCTTGCTCGTGAGCGTGCCGCCCTCCTCCGATCCCTGAGGTCCTGACGAAGGCGGTCACGCACACGAGCCACATGAGAGGGCGAGGCAGGGGGGCTTGGATCTTCTCCAGTAGGAGGCAGGGGCACTGGTGCCGGTGGCAGGGGCACTGGTGAGGGTGGCAGGGGCACAGTTTCTTCTGCAGGCTCAGCTTCTTCTGCAGGGTCCCCAGCACCCATGACACTGGTCTCCAAATATGTTTGGCAAGGCAAAAAACCTAGAATCAAACTAAAGACATAGCAAGAGTCCAAATTAAGAGCAGGCATGGGCCTTCCAGTCTGGCAATTGTATTACAAAGCTTCTGTGCTTTTGTGGGTAAGAGACTGGATATTATTGAATGATAAGAGACAATTGTTGTTAGAGGGACATGATCTCACTATGGGATGGCATGCATATTTATGGTATCAAAGACTTGAAGGCCATTCCTATTTTAAGAACCATTGGTTTCGAAAATCTTTGTACCACAGGTGGTCATGGTTATAAATCTGAATTTATCAAAAAATTCCAAGATGGGACTCTCCAGTAGAAGCATTTACTCATCCAAATCTTCTAAAACAAAATCAGAATTATAGATATGATGATTTGTTGGGAAAAGATAATTAGTTGAAAACCAGAGAAGAGTTGGAAAATATGAACAACAAAATGAACTGGTGGTTGAGAATGCAAGTTGAATCTAGGTATGCCAAAGACAAGACGACAGGTTTCAATACAGAACAATATCCATTTGCTAAAATATTTTTGGGCCTACAGGAAAAACTAATCTCCAAATTATATGCATATCTACTTCAAATGAAGACACAAGACGAAGTTGTAAAAGATTGTGTGGTTCAATGGGTGAAAAATTTTGGTCACAATATCACATTAGAAGAATGGGAGAGACTGTGGAAGTTCAATGTTAAATTAACTAGGTCAGTAACTTTTAAAGAAAATTTGTATAAGATGTTTTATAGATGGTACTTGACTCCATAGAAATTGTGTAAGATTTATACTAATATGTCTAAAATGTTGGAAATGTACTTAACAGGTTGGTTCTTTTTATCATATGTGGTGAACATGTGAGACGGTGAAGGGTTACTGGAAGATGGTACACGAAATACTACAGAAGATTATGAAGACACAGATTCAACTCAAACCATAACTATTTTTATTGAACATATTTCCTGAGAACTATTCCAAAGAAATGAGACATTTGTTAGCACATTTCAACACAGCAGCCAGGATTCTCTTGGCACAGAGATGAAAATCTCAGGAAATTCCCATGGAAATGGACTTGGTGGGAAAAATTCTGGAAACAGCAGAGCTGGACTTTCTATCCAGAGGGCAGGGGCTGCTACCAAAAAAACCTCAAGTTCCAGTGGTAGCCAGACGAGTGCCTTTTGGCCTGGGGTTCACAAGAAAATTTTGAGTCCTTGATCTTAGTGCTCTTTGGGGCTTATATAGGGAGAGGCGGTCCCGGAAGTAAGCAGGCCCCTGGCCATATAGGGCTTTAAAGGTCATAACCAGCACCCTGAAGCGAACTCGGAATGCTACAGGCAACCAGTGCAGTGTCGTCAGCACAGGTTGAATGTGCTCCCATAGAGGTAGCTCCAATAGCAACCTGGGTGCTGCGTTTCACACCAATTGCAGCTTCCGAGTTTGCGTCAGGGGCAGCCCTATGTAGAGGGCATTACAGTAGTCTAATCTTGAGGTGACCGTCACATGGATCACTGTTGCCAAGTCACTGTGCTCTAGGTATGGAACCAGCTGCCTTATCCACCTAAGATGATAAAATGCAGATTTGGCAGTGGCTGCTACCTGGGCCTCCATTGTCAGTTGAGGCTTCAGGAGCACTCCCAAAGTCTTAATCATAGAAGCTGGTGTTAAAGGTCCCCCATCAAAGGTCAGCAAAGGGATCTCTCTTTCCAAACCATCACGACCAAGGCACAGGACCTCCGTCTTCAATGGAATCAGTTTCAGTTGACTCTGCCTGAGTCATTTCACTACAGCTTGCAGCACCAGGTCCAGATTTTCCAAGGCGCAGCCACACTGGCCTCCCATCAATAGATATATTTTGAGGCATTATATGCTGTTATCATGAAGAGTCATTGATCCTCTTTTTTCTAATATTAGTATTGCCAGTATGTCTATCAAGTTTATCCATACTTAGACAGGTATATTTCATTTTCTGGATGTAAAATGTACTTCTTAGCTTGCAGACCCTGTTTCTCAGATGAATAGCATTTTCCCCAGTGAGGCATAAGGGTTGGACCCAGTGCAACATTTCCACTTGTGCTGGAGCTCTTTTGCAAGTATAAACACATGAAAAAGATTGTAGCACCCATTTGCACTAAGTCAGACTTATTGCCTTTCCACTTGTATTTATGCTTGTGAAAGGTCTTGCGTAACCACTTTCTGGACACTATATGGTACAGAGAGAAGATTACTAGGGCTGTAATCAGATGTCAAGCTTATCATGCTCTGAAGTGGCCTCTAAATTAGCTGGGTTTCTTTGAAACAGAGAGTTTTGATTAGACATCCTCCCCCTTAACTCGCCTTACTGTGGGTTCACTTAGATTCAATTAGATTCAGCAACCACATTGGAGCACTCAATTTGCCAGATGCAGCAGCGATGGCATGGGGCAGGGGGAGTTCTTCTTAATCATTTGCCTTCTGGGCATGTGCATAGGTGTTTATGGGAAGCAGTGCTTAAAACTCCTGGCAGGATGATTGCAACTGGTGGCCAATGGGATTGCTGGAGGAGGCAGTTTGGACAAGCACTTTAAATCCATTGAAGAGAAGCAACAACAACAGATCAAAGTGCTCATCTGATTGCAGCCTAGGTGCTGCTCAATGTCTTGTGCAAGTGGGCTGTGCCAAGTTTATGTTTCCACTTGCACAGTAGGTCTGCTGTGGTACTTTCTTTTTCAGTCATGGTGGTCAATGTGTCTGTGCAGCCATTTGTACATTTAAAGTTAAATGTGGAACCCAGCAATTTTCATGTTCCCATTTGGGTCAATGCATTAAATCACTCTGTAGAAAAGGTCCAAACATTCTACATCCTATCTTGGGTGTCCAAGACCATGTTGTATATGTAGTCATGTCATGTCTTTGGAAACAGGACTAGGTCTTTGGGAAACTAGAGCTTGGATACACAGACTTTGAAATTCTGGCTGTACTTTCATTTATCCTATCATTTCATTTATCCTATCATCCTAGCTATGTGTACACCACGTTATCAGACTCCTACTTAAATAAGTGGCTGCACATTGTTCTGCAGAAAAGTTTGATTTCCTCCTAATGCTAGGGAAACAATAAGCCTTTAGATTGCTGGATCAGGGCCTGCTGGATATTGTTGCATTCTCTAAAAAACAGAACATGTTGCCCTGTTGCAAATGATATAGTGCCAATTTATATGGCTCCTGCTCCCTATTTATTCCTTCTTGAATCTCCACAAGTCCACAGAGCTTTTGCTCTCTCCTAGTTTAACATTCTGCCTTCAGCAATATTTTATGGTAGATTTTGAGAATTTCACATCAAGAGGGATATTGTCTATGTAGGGCCAGGGTTCCGGATTTTTACCTCATGTTTTGTTATATTGTAGCATTTATACTGAGTTGAGGGATTCCATAATTAGCCCCCTCCTGCACAGATTCCAGCTTGTGCTTCATCCATGATGTACTCTGCATATAAATTAAATATGCAAGGTGACAATATACATCCTTGTCGAACTCCTTTTCCTATTCTAAACCAATCAGTTGTTCCATATTTCATTCTGACAGTTGCTTCTTGACCCTTATACAGGTTTCTCAGGAGACATGTGAGGTGGTCTGGTACTCCCATCTCTTTAAGGACTTGCCACAGTTTGTTGTGATCCACACAATCAAAGGCTTTAGTGTAGTCAATGAAACAGAAATAGGTGTTTTTCTGGTACTCTTGTGTTTTTTCCACAATCCAGCGAACGTTGGCAATTTGATCTCCTCTACCTCTCCAAATGTCCTTGACAACCATGACAGTGAAATTGCTGCCCTTGAGCCAGACATCCTGGAGTGTGATGTCAAATAGGCCTTAGAAAGCATTACTACTAACTAAGCATTACTCTCCCAACTTGAACTTATGGTAGTTCCCGATCTATATACTGCTGTAGGATCTTTAACATGACCTTGCTGGCATATGAAATGAGTGCAATGGTGCGATAGTCTGAACATTCCTTGGCATTACCTTTTTTTGAGATTGGAATATAAACTGACCTTTTCCAATCCTGTGGCCACTATTGTGTTTTCCAAATTTGTTGACATAATGTGTGCATCCCTTTAACAGCATCATCTTCTAGGACTTTGAATAGCTCAACTGGGATACCGTCATCTCCGCTCTCTTTGTTGTTAGTAATGCTTTCTAAGGCCCATTTGACTTCACACTCCAGGATGTCTGGCTCAAGGGCAGCGATTTCACTGTCATGGTTGTCAAGGACATTAAAATCCTTCTTGTATAATTCTTCTGTGTGTTCTTGCCACCTCCTCCTAATCTCTTCTTCTTCTGTTGGGTCCCTACTGTTTTTCTCCTTTATTATGGCCATCTTTGAACAAAACGTTCCCTTGATTTCTTTAATTTTCTTGAAGAGTTCTCCTGTTCTTCCCATTCTATTATTTTTCTCTATTGCTTTGCATTGTTCCTTCAAGGGATACCTCCTTATCTCTCCTTGCTGTTCTCTGGAAATCTGCATTCAGTTGGGTGAATCTTTTGTTTTCACCTTTGCCTTTCGCTTTCCTTCTTTCCTCAGCTATTTGTAAAGCCTCATCAGACAGCCACTTTGCTTTCTTGCATTTCTTTTTCTTTGGGATGGTGCTGATTTCTGCCTTTTGTGCAATGTCACGAACCTCCATCCATGGTTCTTCAGGCACTCTGTCTATCAACTCTAGTTCCTTAAATCTACTTTTCACCTCCACTGTATATTCATAAGGGATGTGATCAAGGTCAAACCTGAATGGCCTAATGGCTTCCCCAGTTTTCTTCAGTTTAAGCCTGAATTTTGCAATGAGTAGCTCATGATCTGAGCTGCAGTCAGCTCCAGGTCTTGTTTTTGCTGACTGTAAGGAGCTTCTCCATCTTTGACTGGATTTCTGTGTTGCCCATCAGGTGATGTCCATATGTAGAGTTGCTTTAAGGTTGTTGGAAGAGGGTGTTCACTACCAGCTTGTTCTCTTGACAAAAAGAGTTTTGTCTTTGCCCAGCTTCAATTATTCTCCAAGGCCAAACTTTTCAATTGTTCTGGTTACCGTTTGTCTTCCTACTTTGGCATTCCAGTCCCCTATGATGAGGAGGACATCTTTTTTTGGTGTTAGTTCTAGAAGGTGTTGTAGATATTCATAGAACTGATCCAGTTCATCCTCTTCTGCATCAGTGGTTGGGGTATAGACTTGGATTACTGTGATATTGAATGGTTTGCCTTGGATACGGACCAAAAGCATTCTGTCATTTTTGAGATTCTATCCCATTACTGCCTTCCTCACTCTCTTGTTAACTATAAAGGCTACACCATTTCTTCTATGGGACTCTTGCCCACAATAATAGATGTAGTGATCCTCTGAGTTACATTCACCCATTCCCGTCCATTTTAGTTCACTAATTCCCAAGATGTCGATATTTCAGTCTTGCCATCTCTTGCTTGACTACATCCAACTTACCTTGATTCACAGATCTTACATTCCACGTTCCAATGCAGAATAGTTCTTTGCAGCGTCAGACTTTCCTTTCACCATCAGACACATCCACAGCTGAGCGTCCTTTTGGCTTTGGCCCAGCCGCTTCACTTTTTCTGTGGTTACTTGGACTGCCCTCTGCTCTTCCCTAGTAGCATATTGAGCACCTTCTGACCTGAGGGGCTCATCTTCCAGCACCATATCTTTTAGCCTTTTGTTACTGTCCATGGGGTTTTCTTGGCAAGGATACTGGAATGGTTTGCCATTTCCTTCTCCAATGGATCACATTTTGTTTGGGTTCTCAGTTGTGGCCTGTCCACCTTGGGTGGCCCTGCATGGCATAGCCCACAGCCTCACTGAACCGCGCAAGGCCTCTCGCCATGTCAAGGCAGCAATCCATGAGAGGGCAGGGCAGTTTACGTATCAATAAAACATTACATAAAACCAATTAAAACAGATATAGACAATAATACATTAAAACATTAAGATAATACAGGTGCTATAACAAAAAATCTTAAAAATGATGATATATTTAATGATGGTGGATAGCTGCATGCCCATTCCATATCTATTTTGCATCTTCAGCTGTTACAGTCAGATGTTCCATAAAAGTAATAGGATCAGGCCTGTGCTTCAAGGTGATTCAGGTCACTTCATTCCGTTTTTCAGTCTCCGATCTTTGCTATCAAAGACTTGGCAGAACAGCACAGTCTTGCAGGCTCTGTAGAATTGAGAAAGATCTCACAGGGCCCTAACCTTCTCAGGAAGCTCATTCTGTCAGTGTGGAGAGAAGTCCCTGGCTCTGGTCATCTTTAGTCTGGCCTCCTTAAGACTGGAGCTCAAAAGCAGGTTTTGAAACCCTGACTATAGTACTCTCTGGGGAATGTGTGGGGAAAGGAGGTTCTCAAGGTATGCAGGTCCCTGGCCATATAGGGCTTTAAAGGTAAGAACCAGCACCTTGAAATAAATAGTATGCAATGAGTAACCAGTGCAGCACTTTCAGCACAGGCTGAATGTTCTCCCGCAAGGGAAGCCCCAGTAACAGCCTGGGTGTAGCATTCTGCACCAGTTGAAGCTTCCAGGTTTGAGACAAAGGCAGCCCCATGTAGAGAGCATTACAGTAATCCAATCTCGAGGTCACCGTAGCATGGATCACTGTCACCAAGTTGTCAAGTCTGAGGAAGGGATCCAACTGCCTTCTTAGCTGAAGATGGTAAAAGGCCAATTTGGCAGTAGCCGCTATTTGGGCCTCCATTGTTAAAGAGGGATCCAGCAGCACCCCCAAACTCTTAACCTTTGACACCAATGTACACAGTGCCCAATCAAAAGCAGGTAGTGAAATTTCCACTCTCAGGCTGCCACAACTTAGATATAAGGCCTTCATCTTTGTTGGATTCCGTTTCAGTTGACTCAGCCTGAACCATCCCACCATGGCTTGTAAAACCTGGGCCAGATTTTCCAGGGTGCAGTCAGACTGGCCACCCACCAACAGACAGAGCTGGATGTCATCTGCTTACAGATGCCATTCCAGCCCATACCTCCAGGCAATATGGGCAAGGCGGGCACATGTAGATGTTAAACAACATTGGAGAGAGAGAACTGCCATTTGTGGCACTTCGTATATAAGTGGGCGTCGTTGGAACAACTTCTTCCCTATTACCACCCTTTGTCCCTGGCCCTGGAGAAAAGAGGAGAGCCACTTTAAGGCCGACCTGTGGATTCCAGCATTGGCAAGGCAATGGGTCAGTAACTGATGGTCAAGCATGTCTAATGTAGCTGACAGGTCCAACAACAACAGTATTGCCGAACCGCCTCAATCCATATACATAAAATGAGAAGATAATATTTGGGTTTAATGTTGAAAATATATAGGTATAATTTTTAATTTGTTAACCTTGTTTCAAGGTCAAAAACACTGCCCAAAAAATGTCATGACATCAGCCAAGCTGATATACTTCATTTAGTCAAAAATTGTTTTCTGTTTTGAGGGTTCAGTAACTACTCCCTGATTCATTCTGCCTGAAATAGCTTGGTGAAACTTCAGCACAGATCTTTCTGAATGGTGAAAGGGAGAGACTTGGGCTGGTCCTTCAGCGCACTATTTCAACACAATCCCCAGCTGAACAAACAAGGGCTCATCCCCCTTTAGTCTGCATGAGTCAGCTATGTTCCATTCATAGTCACTTTTTCAAGTCTAAAAAAAAAGGAGAATTTATGGGTAATGTGAAAAAAACTTGAGCCTCAAAGCATCACTCCTTCAAGTGTGTGGGAAATATTGGGCAATGATAGATTTGGGGGGATTGCATATGTACTCACTTTGCAAAATGCAAACAGCTGTGAGGTCTTCCTGCAAGAAATCAATAGATATATGGAAATAAAAGCAAGATGTTAGAATTCTTTTGTTAGTCTTATAAAATTATGATAAAGCTATGATATGTCCCTAGGAGCCATACAGATTGCTTGTTCCCCTAGAATGCAAGATTTCTCAGCTTGGAAACTTCAAGATCAAATATGCATTCAATCAAATTATTTAGTTGTATATACTGACTTTTCTGAAGCTTTAAAGTACCTCTGACAGGGTTGTTTAAAAAAAAACAATTCAATAAATCAGTCAAAATAGAAACCAGTGGGTTGGCTCCAAACTCCCCATTCTATGAATAGAAGCACCTCTTCTTGGATAAGATGTGGGAATGATTGCCATTATTCCCCACCACCACTATAGACCCCTCTCCATCAAATTCCTTGCCACTCTCTAGGATGTCCCACCTGTCATGACTACCTTTGCAAGAAGCTGAAATATGAGGCTGGAATGCGATATTCATGAACAGAGCTTCCATCTATTGTTCTTTGAATCAATCCCTTTGCATGCCCCCCCCCCCCAGTTCACAAGAATTGGATTCATCACAATAGAATGCTGCTGAATCATATTGGTTGCTCAAACAATTGTGTTAAAACTCAATCTGAAAAGCCACTGAGTTTATAATACGTAAGCTTCAAAATGTATAATAAAAAAGTTCTGTGAGAATAAGAACATTATTTTAAATACAATTAAATATATTTTAAATAGAATTATTTAAAGTTAGATTCCACTTTAAATGTTATTATTTTTATATAGTTGAGGCTTAGTGTTTCTTAAAGTTTTGATACTTCATTTTTCAAGACAGCAAATAAGTCCCATAGAAGCAGGATAGAGAACCCGAAGACAGAATGTTCAGATTCAGCATTTAGTAAGTGGTTATAGGAAATCCTTTGACTTGGCTTTAGGTATGAACTTCAAATTTACTGTTTTCCCTGGATACAATGTCAGACTGACATTGGTAAACATGCAGTTTTGCATGGTTATGCTACTAAAATTCATAATCACCTGCTTTGAAGTAGTAATTTGGATAATTTGAAATGTTTGATTATATTACAAATTGAACATCATATCCTCAATAAGTCCTTTTATGGCTCTGAATGAAGATCGAGGTTTTACACACGCACAGACTGTCACCAATTTCCCACTTACCTTACACTGCTCTTGAGTTCCTCTTCTCAGTGGGGATTCCTTCTGATTTCACACTATCTGCCCCAGGGCTGCAAGTAACATAGGCAGAAACTGGTTTTTAGAGGTTCTGTTTGCTGCGTGAAAACACTGACGTTACTTAGAGCCCCAGGGCAGATAGTGTGAAATCAGAAGGAAGCCCCGCTGAGAAGAGGAACATGAGAGCAGCGTAAGGTGAGTGAGAAATTGGTTACAGTTACCATCTTCAAGGTGGAACCTGAAGTTTTCCTAGAATTTTAACTGATTTCCAGATTACAAACATCAGTGCCTCTGGAAGTAACTGACAGACTTGGTGGCATCATATCCCTGCTGAATTCCACCCTCCTCAAGCACCACCCCTATATCTTCAGAGCTTTTCCAAGCTGGAGTTGGCAACTGTATGACTGTAGTAATTGTACCTCCAAGCAAACATTCCAGGAAAAGGTAAGCAAGCACTGAGATATTCTTAAGCACCAAAAGAAAGAAGCTGTGCAGTCTTGGGGTTTGCCTCCAAGAAAGCTAAAGGAATTGCCAACATCTTTTTTTTTCCTCTTTAGCTTTTGAAAAACCTTTTCTGCTGAAGCAAAAGCAAAACAATCTTCTTGAGAGCCTCAAATTAAATGCATTTGCATCAAGCACTTCAAGCACTGAAGAGGTTCATAATTTGGACCCAGTTACAAACTGAGCTGAGGGCAGTACTACTCCCATCACAAGTTTGTGGTAAAGGACATGGGAGTGGAAGATGCACTTCTGGCACCTTGGGAGAATTTCCTACCAAGTCATTTTCTTAGAGATAGATTATGTGAGACAGCATCTCCTAAACTCCATGACCTTGGGGTAGTAGTTGCATGAGCTGATCTGACAAAGCATAAAGAGACTATGGCCCCAGTCTAAAGACAGTCACACTTGAGTATCATTAAATTAATGGGACAAGTTAGTAATATTTAAAATCTCACTGATTTCAATTATATTTGAACATGATTTTCTTTTTACTTGATTGAGATTTATATGTATTTGGCACTGCAATGGATAGAAAATAAATTTTAAAAGGTGGGCACTGGGATGGGTTTATAAGGCAACAAGGGCATCTGGCACAGAAATGACAGATTGCACTTATCTGAACTTGTGGCAAAGCATCTATTGAAAACTGTTACAATCATTTGTTGGAGAACATGTCATGAATTTCTTAAATAACTCAGGGTCCAAAGGTATCAGCTGGTGCTAACTTGTGGCAGATTGGCAGCTCAGAAAGGAAAAGGAATGAATTGAACTAACTAATACAGACAAGCATAACATCAAGAAGGAATGGCCTATCAATTAATGGTGATGATGAAATGATATGCACCTACTTGCCTGGGGTGGTCAGGGATTTGTATAATTCAAGAGAGTTTGCAGCATGTGCCTAAGTTTCTGTTGAAATGGATTGGTGTTAGTTTCACAATGCAAGAATAATATTATACAATATGTGGAATTTAAGACACTCTACCTGTAAATACTGGAATTAGTCCTTTGAAGAATTAACCTGAGGGTGGATATTCAAGGCTAGATGTTATTTTTTGGCAACTATATAAAACACCTGTGACGAGTGTTTCAAAAGATCTTAGATTCAACGAAGGAGCAAATCTGGGCAATTAATCTCTTCTATGAAATGGTTCACACATTTTAAAACACATTTACTTCATTTAGATGCCACCTTTCTCTGCAATGGCAACTTAAAGCAGCATACATTGTTCTTCTCTCCTCCGCCAAAAACAAGTTTACATTTGCGACGCAAAAGCCGCGGGACTTTGCGGCTCTTCCGGGTTCTGCGGAGCAATTAGTGCAAAATCCACGCAGACGCTGCGCGGTGAAGAGGGACATCGCTTCCGAGTAAGGTCAGTGCGAAAACTCCCATTGTGAAAGCAATGTCACCTCAGAGTCGGAAACGACTGGTGTTTGCACAGGGGACCTTTCCTTTTTCCTCCAAGACTCTAGTCCAGCATTCTAACCAATACACATTCACATGTGTAAATTAAACACACACACACACATGGGATGACAGGCATATGCCTGAGTTCAAATTTCAGTGAAAAAGCATTTTTGATGGGAAAAAGGAGGCCCCCTAAATTAAAATTTCCCTTCACCAAGAAAACTGGCATAGTAAGCAAAGAGAGATAGTAGAAGCTTCCCCTGTTATTTTCTATTTCCATTGATAGGTTGTGTTGTTGTCCGCTTATAAAGAACCCTTGACCCAGGAGATCTCAATAATTATCAACTGATTTTCAATTCTTCAGCAAGGTGGTGGCTGGACACTTGCAAGCCTTTTTGGATGAGGCAAATTGTTTAGATCCAGTCCAATTTCAGGCCTGGTAATGGGACTGAAATAGCCTTGGTCACCTTTGTGGATGATTTGCAACAGGAGATGGACAGAGGGAGTGCTACTCTGTTGATTTTCCTGGACCTCTCAGCCACTTTCAGTACCGTAGATCATGGTATTCTTCTGGACTGTCTGGACTGGGATTGGGAGGCAACATTCTGCAGTGGTTTTGGTCCTACACAAGGTAATCTGTGGGACTGCTGTCAGCCCCTTGGCCTTTGGCCTATGGGATCCCACAGGTTCTCCTTCTGGACTGTCTGGACTGGGATTGGGAGGTAACATTCTGCATTGGTTATGGTCCTACACAAGATAATCTATGGGACTGCTGTCAGCCTCTTGGCCTTTGGCCTATGGAATCCCACAGGTTCTACCTTGTTTCCTGTGCTCTTTATAAACTGCTGGGTGAGATCATCTGAAGATCTGGACTGGGCTGTCACCAATATGTTTGTTATTATTATCATTATTACTTGCTTTCTATCTCACTCCGCTTCCCACCAGGCAGGACTCAGCAATTAAATACTTTAAAAATACAATAAATCAGCATCATAATTTAAAACCAAACTTTTCAGTTAAAACTTAAGAGTCAGTCTATCAGATGACACCCCAACAAATCCTCAGAGGTGTATAACTAAAGGGGTAGCCAGTACAGCAAGATTTGTGGCCCAACAATGGGGAGGCTAGGTGATCTTTCTAGTCACCACTGTCCAGAAGCATACACCCCGTGGTACATAGTCTTACAGGACCTGTGGAATTGAGCCAAGTCCCACAGGGCTTGAGTTTCACTATAATAGAGAGTTCCACCAGATTGTATCTGGGGCTGAAAAGGCCCTGCCCTGGTTGTGAACAGCCAGACCGTTCTGAGGCCATGGGCTACCAGAAAGTTGTTACTCAATGAGTGTAATGCCCTCTGAGGGATATATAGGGAGAGGCAGTCCTGTCAATACAATGGTCTCAGGCTGTTTAGGGCTTTGAAAATAAGTGCTGAAACCTTGAACCTGATTTGGTATTCAATCTGTAGCCAGTACAGCTGTTGCAGTACAGGCTGTATATGTGCTCTCAAGGATCCACACAACTGCATTTTGGACAAGTTGAAGTTTTCAGAGCAAGTTTAAGGGTAGCCCTGCATAGAGCAAGTTACAGTAGTTAATCTAGAAGTGACCATTGCATGGATCACTGTGACCAGGTCAGCATGGGACAGGCAAGGGATTAATTGCTGGGCTTGGTGGAGATGGAAAAATGCTGTCCTTTTACTATTTGTGACCTGAGCCTCCAACGAGAGGGAGGCATCAGGGATCACATCCAAACTCCTGACAGAGGGAGCTGGTATTAGCTGTATTCCATCAAGAGTGGGAACCTGAATTTCCCGACCTGGACCTGCCCTATCAAGCCACAAGACCTCCATCTTCAATGTGTTCAGTTTCAAGATGGCTCTGTTTTAACCATCCCACCACAGCCTCCAAACAACTGGCCAGATCTCCTGAGATGGTATCCATTTGGCCATTCATTAATAGATGCAGCTGGGTGTCATCTGCATATTGATGACGCCCAGGGCTTTTTTTGAGCAGAACACATAGGAATGCAGTTCCAGCTGGCTTGGTGTCAGGGTGTGTGGCCTAATATGCAAATGAATTCCTGCTGGGCTTTTTCTACAAAAAAAGCCCTGATGACACCATAGCATGAGCCTCCTGACAAATTGGGCAAGAAGACACATGACACTCAGCTCTGTCTCATACTTCCATCTGATCCCAGGGAGGAGTGGATATAGGTTAATAAGGTTGGAGTGGATACAGGTTAATATACTGAAGCTTAATCCCAACAAAATGAAGCTGCTTCTGGTGGGCAGTTCTGACTCAGGATTTAAGGTGTCACCCTTGAAGGAACAGGCCTGTAGTCTGGGAGTGCGTTCTGAATCCAGGCCTAATGACAGATAATGTCACATACTCAGGGTGCAGGCAGGCAGGAGTCCACAGCCAGTCCAAGGTGAAAGTCAAGCAGGAAGTCAAGCAGGAGCCAAGTCACCAATGCAGAATCACAAACTGGAATCAGACGTCAATGTCCAAAAGCCAAAAGGTCAGGGTGCCAAGGAAATCAAGCAGGTCAGGATCAGGAAGGAGTGTGGATGCAAGCCAGAGAATAGACTTGTTGCTTCCACAAGGTTACCAGGTCCTGGGTGGGAGCTTTATGGGAGTCTCAATCAGCCTGCTCCCTAGGTGGCAGTGACTCTGCTAGAACTCAGGGCTGAGAGATCTGAAGCATTGACGTGCCTCATGTCTTTGCTCTGAAAGTTCTTTCCAGAGCCTGCTTTGAACTCTTGAGATGGCAGGAGGAGAGCTTGGAGGAGATTGATCGTCAACAGCTGACACTGGTGCCTGGAGAGTGATTGAGGGGCCAGCTGCTCTTTGTTCAGCTGAGGAACTGACTGGCAATTCTTCCAGGTCTGTTAGCCCTTCCAGCTCCTCCTCATCAGGGCTCATGACACTATCCCCCCCCCCCGCAGGACCCCCCCTTGCCCACAGATGTGCCAGGCTGGTCAGGGTAAGCCATGTGGAACTGCTGCACGAGGTCAGGGGCATGTAGGTTGTCCACAGATTCCCATGAATGGTCCTCAGGGCCATAGCCTTCCCAGTCCATGAGGTACTGGAGTTCCCTGTGGTGGATTTGGGAGTCCAGGAGCTGGTGGACCCCATATTCCTCCTCGTCATCGACCAGAACAGGAGGACGCTGCACTGGAGGTGGCAGTCGGATGGGATCCAGTGGTGTAGCAGGAACAAGGAGGGACCGGTGGAAGACTGGGTGGATGCGGAGGGTGGCCGGCAGCTGTAGCCGGAAAGCAATGGGGTTGATTTGGTCCGTGATCAGGTGAGGCCCTGCAAAGTGAGGCTCCAGCTTGTGAGAACAGCCAGGCCAAAGCAGGTAAGGGGTGGAGAGCCAGACGTGGTCCCCGAGCTTCAGTGGGGGCCCCACCTGTCGCTTTCGGTCAGCGGCTGTCTTGTAGGCCTCTTTAACCTGTTGGAGTTGCTCTCAGAGCAAGTCCTGGAGAGTCTGGAGTTCCTGCAGGTGCGCATCAGCAGCAGGAACTGCTGTGGGGGGAAGGACTGCAGGGAAGGAGCGAGGGTGGTACCCATAGGTGGCAGCAAATGGGGTCTGTTGCGTGGACGCATGTATGACGTTGTTGTAGGCAAACTTGGCCAGGGGTAGCAAGGCGGCCCAGTCATCCTGTTGGTAGCTGGTGTAACAATGCAGGTATTGTTCCAGCATGGTGTTGGTGTGTTCTGTCTGCCCATCTGTTTGGGGATGGCATGCTGAGGACAAATACACCTGGGTGCCTAAGCTGGAGTGCAGGGCTTGCCAGAATCGGGAGGTGAACTGGGGGCCTCGGTCTGAGATCAAGTGTTCTGGGAGCCCATGCAGGTGAAAGACGTGCTGGAAGTAGAGCTGGGCTTTTTCAGGAGCCATGGGTGGCTTGGGACATGGAACAAAGTGAGTCGTCTTGGTGAAGAGGTCCATCATCATCGGGATGCAAGTGTGCCCCTTGGACCTGGGGAGCTTGGTGATAAAGTCCAGGAAGATGGTGTCCTAGGGTCCTGCATGTGTGGGTAGGGGACGCAAAAGCCCTGGGGGCTTGGCCGGTACATCCTTGGCCTGCCGGCAGAACTCACAGGAACCGACATAGCAGGCCACGTCAGCATGGACACGAGGCCACCAGAACTCCTGCATGAGCAGGTGCGGTGTCTTGTGTTGACTGAAGTGCCCCACAGGAAGGGAGTTGCGGTCAGGCAGAGCACGTCAGCCCAGAGGGGTCCTGGAGGCATGTATAGGCACCCATGGTGCAGGAGGAGACCTTGGCGGGTAGAGAGGTTTCCGGTCGGGCCATCTTGCACTTCCTGGAGATGTTGCTGACCCCAGGGGTCTTGGGCCTGGCTGGCCTGGATGTCTACAGCCAAGGTCGGGCAAGTCATCATGGCAGCGAAGACCAAGGGTGCAAGGATGACCCCCAGTCAGGGTCTCCTCCATTAGAGGCACAGCATACTCTGATTTTCGGGAGAGGGCGTCCGCTTTCCGGTTCTGGTTCTGCGGGATGTGAGTAATCCGGAAGTCAAACTGGGAAAAGAAGAGGGACCACCGGATCTGACGCTGGGTGAGGCATCGAGCAGTCTGTAGATGTTCCAGGTTCCAGTGGTCAGTCAGGACCTGGACGGGGTGGCAGACCCCTTCAAGGTGATGCCTCTAAACCTCGAAGGCAGTCTTGATGGCCAGGAGTTCCCGCTCCCAGATGGTGTAGTTGCGCTCTGCAGGCGTCAGCTGCTGTGAGTAGTATGCGCAGGGTTGTAGCGGCTGGGTGGGGTCCTCCAGCTGGGATAGCACTACACCGAGGGCCACACTGGAGGTGTCGGTCTCTACTGTGAATGCCAACTGTGTGTCTGGGTAATGCAGGAGCAGCTCAGTGGTGAAGAAGGTTTTCAGAGTGGTGAAGGCATGGTCTGCCTTTGGAGTCCAGTAAAATGGCTCTTTGGGCCAGAGGAGCTGGGTCAGAGGTGTGGTTACATTGGCATAGGCAGGGATGAATTGGCGGTAATAATTGGAAAAGCCAAGGAACTGCTGTACGTCTTTGTGGCTCTGTGGCGTCTGCCAGGTCAGGACCGCCTTGACTTTGTTCGGGTCCATCCGAGACCCATGGGGTGAGACGATGTGGCCAAGGAACTCGACTGCTGTTAAATTGAAGGCACACTTCTCTAGCTTGGCGTAGAGACCATGCTCGCGCAGGCATTGCAGGACCTGGTGGACGTGCTGAGCGGGGCTTTGGGAATAAATTAAAATGTCATCTAAATAAATGATCACAAAGCGGTTGAGCAGGTCATGAAAGATGTCATTCATCAGCCTTTGGAAGACAGCAGGGGTGTTGGTCAGGCCAAAGCACATCACGAAATACTCATACTGGCCATAACGTGTCCCAAAAGCCGTCTTCCATTCATCTCCTGTGCGGATCCGCACCAAGTTGTATGCGCTCCGAAGGACCAGCTTGGTATAGACCTGGGACCCCTTAAGGCGATCCAGTAGTTCTGGAATCAGTGGCAAATGGTAATGGTTTTGAACGGTGGTTTTGTATAGGTCCCGGTAGTCATTGCAGGGTTGGAGCTCACCGCCTTTCTTCTTGACAAAGGGAACAGGGGCAGACAGCAGGGACGTGGATGGCCGGATGAAACCCTGTTCCAGGGTTTTGGTGAGGAAGTCCCGCAGGGCTGCTAGCTCCAGTTCGGACATGGGGTAGAGCTGCCCCATAGGCAGGGGTGCCCCTGGTACCAAATTGATGGCACAGTCATAAGGCCTGTGCGGGGGGAGCTGGTCAGTCCCCTTTTCCTCAAAGACATCGGCAAAGTCTGTGTAGGCCGAGGGAAGTAGAGGACCAGCAGCTGGGGTGGTGGCAGCCAGGGTGGCTGACTGGGCCTGCTGAGGACAAGGGTCCTTGAAGCTCAGCTTTCCCTGTGCCCAGTCCACGAGGGGGTTGTGCTTTACGAGCCAGGAGAGTCCCAGAATGAGGGGGAAACGGGGCTTGCGAGCAACATCGAATTGTACCTGCTCATGATGGTGTTGGATCTGGAGCGTGACCAGGTGGGTCTCCTGGGTCACCAGACCGAAGTGGAGGAGGTGCCCATCAATGGCTTTGACCAGGGTTGGGGTGTCTTTGTCCTGCACTGGGATCTGGTGTTGCTTCATAAAGGCCATGTTGACAAAGCAGTGGATGGCCCCAGAGTCGACCATGGCATAGACGAATAGCCAGCACCTGTCCAGCAAGCCAAGTGTGACCGGTATGAGCAACAGGCCCTGGCCGTTAATGTAGGGTTCAGGGGACCTGGCTAGGTGCCCCAAGTCGAGGGGTCCACTCAGACTTGGGGCTGGTTTTTTAGTGGTGGTGGTGGTGGCACAGTACTGGGCTGGTTGCGCTTAGCGGGGCAGCCGGAGAAGTGCCTTGCCACTCCACAGTACAGGCAGAGATTCCTGTGAGCAGCGCCATGCTTTTTCCTCAGGGGTGAGCTGCGGCCATGCAGCCCCAAGTTGCATGGGCTTGGGGTTGTCAGTCTCAGGATTGGTGTGCATTGGGGTTGTCCCCGTCGCTAGGTGGCGGGGCAGCTAAGAGGGAAGGACGCTGCTTCGCACTTGGCAGCGGCCTTCCAGGCGGCCATCTATGCGGAGACACAGCAGTTTGATCGCCAACAGCTGACACTGGTGCCTGGAGAGTGATTGATGGGCCAGCTGCTTTTTGTTCAGCTGAGGAACTGGCTGGCAACTCTTCCAGGTCTGTTAACCCTTCCAGCTCCTCCTCATCAGGGCTTATGACAGCTAAGCAGGTGGCAGCTGTAGCCAAGAGTGCCTTTTACTAGCTTTGACTGGTTAGCCAGTTAGGGACAGAATAGATCTGCCCACTGTAGTACATATCATGGCTGCATTCAGCTTAGATTACTGCAATGCACTGTACATGGGGCAGACCCCGGAAAGTGTTCAGAAACTTCCATTTTTATAGAATGCTGCAGCCAGGATGTTGAATGGAGTGGGGCATAGAGACTATATCACTCCAGCCTTGGTCCATCTACAGTGGCTTCCAATTTGTTTCTTGGCACAATTCAAGGTGGTGGTCTTAACATTCAAAGCCCTATATGATCTGGGACCAACATACCTGAAGGACCATCTAATCCCTTATGAATCTACTGGACTGTTATGGTCATGTTTGGAGACCCTTCTTCAAGAGTCTCCCCCCCTTCTGAGATTAGGTGGGCAGCAACCCTGGAGAGAACATTGTCAATCATGGCATCACAGGGCTTTTTTTGTAGCAGGAACTCTTTTGAATAATAGGCCACACCTCTCTCATGTAGCCAATCCTCTTGGAGCTTACAGGGCTCTTAGTACAGGGCTACTGTAAGGTCAAGGAGGATTGGCTACGTCAGGGGCATGTAGCCTAATATTCAAAGGAGTTCCTGCTACAAAAAAAGCCCTGTGGCACCATAACTCTGGAACTCTCTCCCAGGGAGATCCATCTGTCCACTTCTGTTGCTGTATTCCACCATCTGGTGAAGACTTTTTTTTGTTTCATTTGGTATTCCCTCAATGATCTCTCCTTCCTAACTAATGTTTTTATATTTTGTATGTATTTTAACTGTATGTGCCTTTTACTGTTTTTAAACTCTTTTAAAAGCTATTTTCATAATGCATATTTTATGTGTTTTTGGTACAATGATAAAATAACATTGTGCATCCACTGGTTTTACAAAAGGATCTAGAGGTCAATGGTGTGATGCAGTGGCTAAAAAGGCAAATGCAATTTTGGGCTGTATAAACAGAAGTATAGTGTCCATAAGTGATGGTATCACTTTACTCTGCTCTGGGAAGACTTCACTTGGAGTATTGTGTTCAGTTTTGGGCACCACATTTTAAGAAGGATTTAGACAAGCTGCAACAGGTCCAAAGGAGGGCAACGAAGATGGTGAGGGGTCTGGAGACCATGTCATATGAAGAAAGATTGAGGGAGGTGGGTGTATTTAGCCTGGAGAGGCGGTGGCTGAGAGGTGATATGATCACCATCTTCAAGTACTTGAAGGGCTGTCATATAGAGGATGTTGTGGAATTGTTTTCTGTTTCCCCAGAAGGTAGGACCAGAACCAATGGGTTGAAATTAAATCAGAACAGTTTCTGGCTGAACATTTGGAAGAACTTACTGACAGTTCCTCAGTGGAACAGGATTCTTTGGGAGGTGGTGGGCTCTCCTTCCTTGGAGGTTTTTAAACAAAGGCTAGATGGCCATCTGACAGCAATGCCGATCCTGTGAAAGGGGAGGTATCTGTGAATTTCCTGCATTGGGCAGAAGGTTGGACTAGATGACCCTGGGGGTTCTTGCCAACTCTATGATTCTAATGGTTGTATAATGTATGTTTTTATTACAGTGGTTTTACAATGTAATTTTATCATGCATTTTAAAAATTGTTAGCCGTCTTGGGAACTCTTGTAAGGGCAGAAAGGTGGGATATAAGTTTCGTAGATAAATAATATTTTATGCAAAGAAAAATTTAAAGTTGGAATCCACCTCTGGCAGCCTGAAGTGGTGTGTACAGTCCATTCTACCACCTTAGGTCTCTACTTATGCATCACCATTTCATTTTCCTGCACATGTGAGGACTCAGACTGGCATCAGAATTCCACTGAAAACACTGTTCGGAAAGCTGTCAGTTTTATTTGCTACAATTCTGTGATGGCTGTATATCTTTTTCTATTTATTGTAACAATATATTGCAAGAGCAGTTTTGCATGCTTCAAAGCAGATTATTGTGCTTTAATGTCTGAAATTATTGGGATTCTAGATAATGCAGAAAGTGGGCACTGCAGGGCTTTTTTTTTTTTTTTTTTGAGCAGGAACGCACAGGAACGCAGTTCTGGCTGGCTTGGCATCAGGAGGTATGGCCTAACATGCAAATGAGTTCCTGCTGTGCTTTTTCTACAATAAAAGCTCTGGGGCACTGAGATACCTCACTATTATAGGGAAGAGTAAATTTACAATGAAGTTCCTTATATTGAGTTGGACCATTACTCTTTCAAGCCCACTTTAGCCACTGTGATTGGGTCACCTTTCAAGGTCCCAGTAAGTGGTCTTTCTCAGATCTGCTAACTATGCATTCACTAGGCATGCTTGGAGTTTGCACCTGAGATATTATGCATACAAAATATCTACCACTGAGGTATGGGCTCCTCCCTAAAGATATAAGTCCCAGCTGACGTTGACACAGATGGGTTGAAGACCTCACATGGGGAAAAGCACCATAACGATAACACTCTGCTACACCCACAGATATGAGAGAAGTGGAAATTCTCCCTCACATGTTGCCCGGAAGCACATGTACACACGTGTCCAGCACACACACTCACACAAAGAATAAAACTGCAAATCACTAGAACACTCATTTTGTGCCATTTATCATACAAAGTGTAGTGGTTCTAAGAAATTCTAATAGATTGTGTTATGCAAATAATCAAGAACTACTTTTCTTTTCAGGGTTCAGTAAAAGTCTACTATGTTTAGTACTTGATTGTTATTTCAATTAAATCCCACTAAATATCCATGGAGGCTCACATCCTGACCTTTATAGATTGTAGACTAGTACTTGGCTGTTGCAAACAGAAAATTACTTCTGTAGGGAAAACATAATATGGAAGTCATGGTGTACTGGGGATTTTCAGCTGTGTTTTAAAAATGCTTTCAGTACAATAACAGCATCAATGAATTTGTTTGAATTTTACATTTCACATCCACACTGATTAAAAGAAATAAATTTCCCTGTACCTCAAACAGCATTTATGTATCATGAAAGCAAACATCAATCCTATTTGGAAATGGCTTTTCTATAACCATTGTAAAATATCCTGCACATTCCCTTCATCTCTTTTATTCTAGGATCCAATTTCATGAAATGAACCTTCCTGTCCTTGCAAACTTCCATATTCCAAGATCATCATGGGAATAAAACCCTACATAAGTATTCTTGACAATATAGCCTCATTTACTGTTTCTGTAACCACTTATTTCAAGAAATCCAGAGACAATGATAGTCAAAACAGGAAACACAATAGGAAAGTTTATGACGTATAAAATGAATTCTTCAAAAGAATTTTGCTTTAAAATGCCAAGGGTGATAAGTCAACGATATACAGAGTGTATTATTATTTATTACCTTGCATTTGGCTGAAATTCATCTCTTATGACAAGCTTGAATAAATCGTGTTACATATTTTATTAAATATGAGAGCTGGTCCTTTTCTGAAGATGTTACTTAAGTGAACTTGCTTCTACCAGCTGCATCCTAGCTGCTTTACATTCCCATAAGACTAGCACTTTCTTGGGGTTTTCTGGCAGCTAAACCAAGGCAGAAAATGTGTGTTTTTTCCTTTCAAAAACATACAAAAGGTTGATTGTGCATCCAGTTTTAGAATACAGACTGATGACTAAATAAAAATGGAGGATGGAAACTTCATCTTTGAGCAAATGTAAGGAATGAAAGCATAATTTTTTCATTTTGTTTAAATATGTGCAATGCTGCTCAGAGAGTGCAGCTTTATTGTGAATATTTTTTTTATCCCTGAAAGCTCATTATTTTACAGTGAGGTTACTGAACCTAGACCATAGAGTGCAGATTATCCAGCATAGCATTAATCAAAATATACATGGCAAATGGGATTCAAAACAATGCCAAAGAGGCATGTGCTTTTAGCAAAGAACAAAAATTCATTTAGCTCTTTTATTAAAAGGTATTATGGGCAATTTATTTTTGAACTATCTCTCTAACACCATTAACTAGCATATAATTTAATGTACTCCCAAACAATTTGACTTTTATATTTTCTTGAAAACATTAATTTGCTTTTGCAAATTGATGTAAAAGATGCCTTTGACCCCTAAGAAAGATTCAAATTATTAACAATAAATTAAATTATCTTTCAAAAATATATTGCCATTTCTTTAGTTCAGAAATAGCATGTTTACAATTGTCACCAATGATATAATACTGCATAACGTAAAAATGAAACTTTTAAAACTAGCTTTATTTTTTCCTGTAACAATGCTTTGTCTCCAAATGATTTATTTGGGGCAGCTGGCAGGTAGTTCTTCACTGACTAAGACTTGAACCCAAAAGCTACTTATCAAAGAAAGTAGTCCCATTGATTTGAAAGGATGAGTTCTAAATTGTTTGAAGATTGCTTTATATTATTAGTTATCTTTCTGAAAACATTTTCATATGAGTGAAGTAGTTTATAATAATCGTTCTGTTCACTTTCTTGACAGCTTTTGTGAAATAGATCAATATCAATATGTTAGTGTTCTAAACAAGGAATTGAACCTGGCAATCGGACTTGCCCAAATCTTTTCCAGGGTTTGGGATCTGTAACCCAGATTTACTGATCTAAGCTAAAATATCTACTGGACCACACAAGAACTTTTATTAAAGTTTGAACTCTTAACAGATACCAAGAAACTAAAGAGAAGTTTATCGTTTGTGTCCAAAGACAATTAAAATCAAAAGAAAAAAATGCATCAGGGGAACATAAAATACAGGAAATTATAGGCCAGTCAGTTGAACGTCAGTTCTGAGTAAGTTTGTGGGATCCATTATTAAAGACAGAATTAGTAAGTACATTGAAGAACAAAAGCTACTGAGGAAAAATCATCATGGATTCTTCTCACTAACCTTTTAGAGTTCTGTGAGGGGGTGAACAAACATGTTGACGGGGGGACCCTGTAGATATTGTTTACCTAGACTTATGAACATAAGAGAAGCCATGTTGGATCAGGCCAATGGCCCATCTGGTCCAACACTCTGTGTCACACAGTGGTAAAAAAACCCAAGTGCCATCAGGAGCTTCTAAAAAGCTTTTGATCATGTTCCTCATCAAAGACTTCTAAGTAAACTCAGCCATCATGGGATAAGAGAACAAGTCTTCTTGTGGATAAAAAATTGGCTAATTAATAGGAAACAGAGAGTTTGTATAAATGGGCAATTTTTACAGTGGAGGGTAGTAAGCAGAGGGGTACTGCAGGGTTCAGTACTGGGTCCATTGCTTTTTATCTTGTTCATTAATGATTTGGAGTTGGGAGTAAAGAGTGCAGTGGCTAAGTTTGTGGATGACACTAAATTGTTCAGGGCAGTGAGAACCAGAGAGGAATGTGAGATACTCCCAAAGGATCTGTCGATGCTGGACGAGTGGGCACCAATGCGGCAATTGAGGCTGAACATGAGCAAGAGCAAAGTAATGCACATTGGAGCAAAAAATCCTAACTATAAATATATGTTAATGGGGTCCAAACCGGTGGAGACTGATCAGGAGAGAGCTCTTGGAGTCATGGTAGATAACTCACTGAAAATGTTGACTCATTGCATGACTGCAAAAAACCTGCAATTGCTATGCTGGGGATTATTACAAAGGGGACAAGAAACAAATAAGCCAGTACTATAATACCCCTGTATAAATCTCTGCTGCGGCTTCATTTGGAATACTGTGTACACTGTATCTCAAAAAAAGATATTATAGCACCTTGATTTGAATAGCCCAGGCAAGCCCAATCTTGTCAGATCATAGAAGCTAAGCAAGGACTTGGCAAGTAATTGGATGGAAGACTTCCTTGGAATACCAGAGGCAGAGTCCAGGACTGGTTTTATTCAGCCACCTCTCCGCATATCCTCATGCCCCAAATAGGGGTCAGTCACCAAAGTGCTCCATGACTTCAAGGTGCACACACACACACACACGTGCGCAACACACACAAAAATACAATAACATCCCCCCCCCCAATATTATAGCATTTTAAAAGGTGCAGAAAAAACCAATTGAAATAATTTAGGGGAATGGAACATCTTCCCTATGATGAAAGGTTAACAAGGTTAGAGCACTTTAGCTTGGAGAAATAATGTTTGAGGGGTGACATGATAGACGTTTACAAAATTATGCATGGAATAGTAAAGGTAGAGAAATAAATACTTTTCTCCCTTTCTCACCAGGGGTCGTTTTGTAGAAAAATGGTGGTGGAGCTCATAAGCATAACTCATTAGCAGCCCAAAGCAACACGATTCAAGAAAGGAGAGCCCTGGGTGAGCAAGAGATCCAGCCAGTCCAAGCAGGCCTCGCTTGCCTGGGGCTCTCCTGGGCTGCCCCCCCAAAAGGCCAGCAACCCACCCACCACCCAAAATCACATAAGAAGTGGAGAAAGGATGGTATGGGCTTCTCCAGGGGTTAATGAGCGCTGCTGGGCAAAGCCCCTGGTGGCTGGTGTGGCAAAGCCCTGGTGGCTGGCTGGCTGCTCTCCTAACCCAAGGATTGTTATGCAGCTGCACCTACTATTCAATGGACAAAGTAGGTGGGGAGGAGGAGGGGGAACTCTCAGAAAGGTTAAGGAGCTGCTCTCCTATGAGCTCCTGCTGAATCTGAGGCCTGTTTCTCACAATACACAGACTTGTGGGCACTCAACAAAATTAATGTTCAGTAAGCTTAGAACAGCCAAAAGGAAATACTTCTTCACCCATAGAGGGGGTTGGATAAACATATGGAGCAGAGGTCTATCATGGCTGTTAGCCACAAGGTATAGATAGAACACTATGTGAGGGGCAGTGGTGCTTTGTATTCTTGGTGCTTAAGGGGCCACAGTTGAAGGGCTTCTGGAGTTCTGGTCCTGCTGGTGGACCCCCTGATGGCACCTCGGTTTTGGCCACTGTGTGACACAGAGTCTGGATGGGCCATTGGCCTGATCCAACTTGGCTTCTTTTTTGTTCTAATTAATAGGAAACAGAGAGTATAACCTTGGATCAGTTTCACACTCTCAACCTGTCATGACACCTGAATACAGTCAAGGTTAACTTTCCTGTGTTAAATGAAGTGGTCTACTTAAGCAAATTTTGTGCCATTCAGGCAATTCTCATTGTTGTTCTTTTCTTTACTCTGTTCCTTGCTTGAGACACACTTTAATCTGGAAAATGTCAGCTAATTTTTTAATTGCATATATTTGACATTATCCCGGTGCAAGAATCTGACTAGATGACCTTTTACTAGCCTAGTTCTGCCCCAGAATTCTATGAGAGTCACCCTACTACACATCCTCCACAATGGAGAAAGAAATGCAGTGTTTATCGAAAACTGCTCATTCAGCCAGGAAACCAATTAAATGGGCTTTCAAATGATTAATTTTAGCCGATAGTGTTTCTGTTTATTTGATTAATCAATGAAAATGAACTTCACAATATCACACTGTAAGTGTCATCTTGATGTTTCATGCAGAGAGGCTTTGTTGTCTAAATAAAATAAGTTAATTAATATTTGGAAAAACATCTTAAACATATTGCTTGAAAAATATTGCTCTGGACAGTCATTCAGTTGTGCTACCTTTTAAGCCATATAATATATTAGCCAAAATAGTTTAGGGTTGGCAAAATTCTGTCCTTTGGAGAACTAGACCTTATGTTACTATGGAAAGTAGCTGGCAACTTTAACTATGGAAATTTCTCTTTCTGTATTAATAGAGTGACTGTACAGGGGACATGTAGGTAAAGATGCTTAAGTATTTCCACGCTTGAGGATATATTTCTTTTCCTTCTTTGCTTTTGAACTTCACTATGTTTTTACATTTAAGATGTTCATTTTGTTTGCCTAGATTTCCCCTATGAATAAACAAAATGACTTTCTTTTTTCCACAACTGAACAACAATGTGAGCTGTATATAACTGGTCTTTACATTGTGTGTATGTCACGTTTGGAGTTAATTGAACTGGGATCACTGAAGAATTGAAGGGAGGCGGAACAATATGAAAATCCCACCTTACCCTTTAAAAATGCTCCTTCCAGGATTCTCAAGGTTCTCAGGGATTTGAGCAAGCTGATTCCCCCCCCCCCTTTTCTCCCTTTCCTTGATACTTAGGTGTTGGGAGTACAACCAGATGTTATGGTGTGCCCAAGATTACTTGGGTATGCCATCATCATTTTAGAGCGAAACATGGGCCATTTAAAAATATCATGAGGGTCCTCACAGTATTTTTAAAGGCAATTTAAATATGCTGCAAGGACCCTCACAGTGTTTTTAACACAGATTTTTCTCCAACACACACAAAATCTGAAAACATTTTAGTATGTTCCTTTAAGAGCACTATGGTAGTATAATAATCCTATAATAAAAATGCTAAATTGTTCCTTCTGAGTTACCAGAACCACAATAGTTTAATTAAGAATGTGCTGAAATAGGAAATCTTTGGAGGTTTAAAGTTTCAGGATGGTGCAAGCTAATATTTGATAGAAGCTCTGTTGATGGTACTGAGGGCTCTGCCCTAAGCCCTCATAGATGCAAGTGCTCAGCTAGACAGAAGATGCAGCAGAGTTTTCTGGCATTATCCAAATGGCATTCTATGCAGGGTCGCCAAGTCCGAATCAAGAAATATCTGGGGATTTTGGGGGTGGAGCCAGGATACTTTGGGGGTGGAGCCAGGAGCAAGGGTGTGACAAGCACAATTGAACTTTGAAGGGAGTTCTGGCAATCACATTTAAAGAGACCACTTGCCTTTTAAATGCCTTCTCTCCATTTGGTATAATGAAGGATAGGGGCACCTTCTTTTGAGGCTCATAGAAATAGACTGTCAGTCCAATCTTTTTGAAACTTTTTTTTTTGGGGGGGGGGTGTTTTCCGGAGAGGCACCTGATGCTATGCTGAAAATTTGGTGCCTCTAGAACTTCCGGTTTTGGCGACGCGCAACGGGAAGCAGCTCGGACTGATGTGTCCAGAGCTGCTTTCAAATTGGTCTGTAGAGGGGTCGTCCCCGAAGGACAACGACTCTGAGGCCCAGGAAGGGTCCCAGAAGGCAGGGGGTTTGAGTGGTAGAACGGGGGTCTCAGCGGAGGCGGCTGCTCCCCGATCCTGCTTGCCTCTAGCCTCATTGTTCCAATCGCCATTTTTAAATGGCAAGAGGGTCAGCCACCAACTTCTTTCTCTTTTCTTCAGCACTCTACATTTTGGACCTTAAAATCTTCTAATATCAAGATAGATGACATCGACCTTCCTACTACTGTGTTTTTTTCCTATACTATTTTTTTTTAATGGTAACATCTCTGACAAGCAGGAAAAAGGAGAATCAGGACTGAAGCATATTTCAAATGGGGCAAAAGACGAAGAAAGGGGGGGGGGACTCTCCCTCATTCTTTTTCAAGGCTTGCAAAAGTTTCTGCCTAAACTGATAACATTGAAAATACTTGCACGTGGAGACCACACCAACTTTTAGTTCTATAAGAGACTTGATGGCTGAATTTAACTGATCTGTTTTAAATCCTTTTTGGGGGTAGAAAAATGTTTTGGATTTTGTGAAAGATGCTTGCTTGCAAGTGTATATGGATGTGAAAGACAGCTGGCTTAAAAATACTTTGAAGCTTAAATTGAAGTGCTCTTAATGAATTTATAAGAGTTTTAATTAACTTCTAAAGGCTGGTGAGTACTTGATCTTGACTTATAAGACATAGCAGGAACTCTGGCTGTAAGAATACCTCTACAAATTTTCAAAGTGGATTTTTATCTATTCTTGTTGGATGATATGGATATAATAATAATAATAATAATAATAATAATAATAATAATAATAATAATAATAATAATAATAAGTTTTATTTATACCCCGCCCTCCCCGCCGGGGCAGGCTCAGGGCGGCTTACAATCTGTCATGATATAGTATCATGATATGACAATACAGGTAAAATCAATTCACAATATAAATACAAATACAGATACAAATATAAATTAGTATTAAAAAGCTAAAAACTATATGGTGGTGCTACAGTCTCTATTTATACAGGCAGCGTAATATTCAGTCTGGTCACGAATTGAAGGCTTCTTGGAAGAGGACGGTTTTGCAGGCCCTGCGGAACTGGTTGAGGTCCCGCAGGACCCGCACCTCCTCCGGTAGCTGATTCCACCATTGGGGCGCTTTTATGGAGAAGGCCAGCTCCCTAGTTGTTTTAAGTTTGGCCTCCTTAGGCCCAGGGATTTCCAAAAGATAACCTTTTAAACTTGTTTTTATTTTTTCTTTGCCTTTTTATCTGTGGCAGGAATATTTTTTTGACATGGTTTAAATATTTTTGGTTTGGGATTCCTTTTTTTTATGCACCTTTCATTTTTAATTCCTTTTTGTATCACCAAATAGTGGAACTTTTTCCTATTTTCTATTATTTTTTGCCTTTAGTTTTAGGAGTGCCTGATTTCCTTTTCTTTTGTTTGGACTATTGGCTTATTTTTTAATTTTGGATCTCACTCTTGGATTACAAATAGGGTATTCAGCCCTGGATTACAAATTTACATCTTGAAGTTCTGAAATGTGAAGTTATTTGAAAGACGTTGTGGTGATTTGGATTTCAACTGAATCAGCATTGCTAGAGGGCTTGTAATAGTGAATTGTTGTTGTTGCAGTGAACTGAATTGTTTTGCCTATTAACTATTTAGCGTGGATGGCTAAAAAGTTCTGTTTATTATTATTCTTAGCATTGTTTTGGCTACCACAAATTGTTCATAAAAGCTAGAAGGTTGTTTTCCTTTTAAAACTACTTCATAATAAGGGCATCACTTGGTGGAGCTTAGCTTATCTGTTATAAACCAGAACATAGAGGTTCAAAACAAACGTTGAGAGCCATTATTGAACTTGTGGCTGTGAGTGTGCTTACTCTAATAAGAATGGAAAATAAAGCTAGGATTGGTTTCAAAGAAACAGTAAAAAAAAAGAGAACAGAGAAGGTAAGCCACCATTTCCTTCGCCTAACGCTGCACCTGGGCCAGGGAAATTTACGATCATGCAGGGAAATATGAAAGAAATGTAAAACACCTTAATGACTGCTATAACACAGCTGACTAGTAAAGTAGACAATATTGGTGAACAGATGGCGAAGATTAAACAAGAGCTTTTGGAGAATAGCACAGACAGCTGAGACCAACAAAGCCTTAAAAGTACTAGATGGTCAGGTGACAGGGAATATCCAAAAGGTGGAACATCTGGAAAAAGAACAGTATATATATGATTCTAGACTCTTGCAGCTGGAAGTAGACAGAGCCGCCTATATGTTGAGGTTTCAAAATATACCAGAAGAGAAAAATGAAGATTTACAGAAAATTTTAAGTGAAGCCTTGGCTGAAATTTTAAGGTGACTCCTCAGAGGATGGAAGAAGAGTTTGATCAAGTTAGACGGGTGCCATCAGGTTATACAAGACAAAACAAATTACCTAGTGAAGTTCATTTGATTTTTTTTTGACCAAACTTTTTATTTTGCAATATATTTTATCGTAGTTCCATTGAGAGCATTTTATCTTATTGCCTCTGTGCGTGGTTTGGGAGCTGCACGGAAGCAGAGAGAAGGGTGCTCCAAAGAGTGACGAGAAGAGCACAAAAGATTTGTGGATGTTCTCTCCCCTCATTGGTGGATCTGTATAATATGGCATGTAAAAGGAAGATACAAATGATCCTAAGGGACCATACACATCTGGGCCATTTGCTTTTTGAGATCTTACCGTCAGGTAGACGATATAGAGTGTTGAAGGCTAGGACAAACAGATTTAAGGACAGTTTCTATCCAAGTGCTGTGGTTAGGTTAAATGCAGGGTTATGAAGGATTATCTGTTTTAGATGTATTTAATGGTTTAAATGGTTTTAATGGTTTTATGAATGTTTAATGGTTTTATGAATGTTTATTTAATGGTTTAAATGGTTTTAATGGTTTTATGAATGTTTATCCGTTTTAGATGTATTTAAATGGTTTTAATGGTTTAAATGGTTTAATGGTTTCAGATGTATTTAAATGGTTTATGAATATGTGTGTTTGATGTGTTGGTATGTTTGTGGAAGAGCACCTCATTTCGTTGCTCTCTTTTTGTTGAGAACAATGACAATAAATTCATCTATCTATCTATCTATTGAGATAAATTCATCTCTACAAATTCAAATATATTTCTCCAATACATTACATATTTTCCTCCCCCCCCACTCTTATTCATGACCTCCGCCTGTACTTAAAACAAATTAAAAGCTTATTAAAGGTAAATTCACACTTGTAAAATCTTTAAAAAGAAAAAAAAATTATCAATCACTAACCTATTCTCTAATAATCACTTAGCACTTATTAAACACAACGCTCATAGTTATTGATTCAGTTCCAGAGTTCCCCCTATCTTAGTCTTATCTTAACTTTCATATATATATGTTTACCAAATAACCATGTTCTACTAATGCTTTTATCACAATATCACAATTCCTCTTTATCATTAAAAGTTCAATTAATGTTATCAAACACTACTAAATATCTTTTCACCATTATAAAATTTTTATACAAAAAGTAATTTTTCAATAACCTTTTCTCTATAATTCGCTTGGTATTCATTACGCACAAAACTCATAGTTATAAAATCAACTCCGGAATTCCCGCTATCTTATTCTTATCTTAACTCATATATGTATAATTACCATGTAACTATATCTTACTAACTAAATAATCACAATTCCTCTTTATCATTTAAAGTTCAGTTAATGTTGTCATAAAAGACTAAATGACTCTTCACCCTCCATTATATTTCCACGTAACTTTGGGATTTACTCCAGTCTTCTTTAAACTTCTCCAAATTATGTCATTTAAGATTCTAGTAAGTTTGTCCATTTCACTCCAGTTAAGAACCTTTAAAGCCCAGTCCCATTTTTCTGGTATTCTATCTTGCTTCCACATTTGCGCATACAGTGTTCTCGCAGCTGAAAGCAAATACCACAACAATGTTCTGTCTTGCTTCGGAAAGCTTTCCATTTGTAATCCCACCAGAAAGACATCTGGTGCTCTCCTAATGTTATAACCCAAGATTTTCGAGAT
Organism: Heteronotia binoei; assembly: GCF_032191835.1. Classification (NCBI taxonomy): domain Eukaryota; kingdom Metazoa; phylum Chordata; class Lepidosauria; order Squamata; family Gekkonidae; genus Heteronotia; species Heteronotia binoei. The sequence goes on along the minus strand of NC_083226.1, from coordinate 122,371,696 downwards.
CTCCTGTTGAATCATTATCCAAAATTGTTTCACAACATCCCTGGGTAGTTTACGCTTTCTGGCAAGCTCTGAATTGACTCTGTATGCATCATCACATAAACGCTCCATCTCCTCCGGATCTTCTTCCAAAAATTCAGCTGTAATTGTGACAATATGAGTCTTCACATCCTCTTGTTCATTCTCAGGCACTCCCCTTAGCCGAATCGTATTCTCCATCAACTTACAGTCTTGTAGTATTACTTTTTCTTGCATTTTCTTAATGGTGGCATCTTGATCTCTAATTTTCACTTCTGTGTCAGCAGTCTTTTTAGCTATTGCTTGAGACTCTTTCCTTAAGTCATCAATTTCCTTCTTAAATTCTTTCTTTACCTCTTCAGCACTGGAGTTTATTTCCTTAGTTAATTTCTTCTCACATCCAGTTATTAAATCACTCATTGCCTTCAATATTCTTCCTTCCATAGTGTACAATTGATCATAAACTTGTTTAGACATTTTACCCTCTCTCACTAAGGCAGCTGTTAACCTTGTAATTCTTGATTCCAACTTTTACTCAGACATTACTGATTGTCCATTACAAATAATGGGTTTTTAATTGGTATCTTCACTCCCCAATCTGATAGTTGCATTTAACAGAACAGAGCATGCCCTTTTCAACAAGCCTAAAAACGCCCTCCTCGAAGCTTCCTAGCTCAAGATATTAATTTTTAAAGTTCCAAGCCTCTCTTTTTAAAAAGTTTTCCTTTTACCCTCTAGGGCTTATTTTCCAATTTCAAGCACATAGTCCATGTTATTTAGCCCTTAGGGGATTGTTTATATAAATTTTGAATCCTTTTATAGTCCACTTATTTAGTTATTTAGTGAAAATATTTTGGCCTTTCTGTAATTAGCCTCCAATGTTTCTCTATGGTTACTGACTCTTGCAAGTATCCGGATACTTGGATGCTCCTCTTCACTCCACACTTACTTCCTGACTCTCTAGCATTGAAGTCTCATAATGATTACAGAAAATGTCACTTCCTGTTTTGAGGAGAGAGACTGCAGCTTTGTTATGACTGGGGTTTTTTTCCGAAGCCACAGGAATTCATAACAGCAAGTATTTTTCTGCACTTTTCTGCTTTCTTTTGAGTCCAAAAAAACCACTTCTACCCCCTTCCACTTCTCCTTGATTTTCCACTTTGAAAAATAGTTCTGGGTCCCAGATCTTCCCTTTTAACAAGCTTAAATTGAACCCGGAGTAGCAGATAAGGATCGTTACCTTATTTAACGACGTCTATTCTCTCATTATCCCATCCACTTTATCTCAGATGTTGTTATAGTCCATAGGAAGTTGAAGCCTTAGTGAGTTTATGTCAATTTAATGACTCCAAGGATTCTTTGTAGGCGATAGAATGCAATTCTTCATCGGGGGAATCTTCAAAGCCGAAAAAAAACCCCTCCTGGGATCTTTCGTCAGCCAAAGTGAATCCCCCTCAAAATAAACATGCATGCCGTAAACAATTTCCTTTACTGGAAAAAGTAGACAGTAGGCTTTAAAAAGCCTTTTCTGTCCAAAAACAAAGATCCTCGTCTGCTCCACACAGGGAAACAGGACAGCTCACCAAGCTTCAACCCCGGAAGTGCCCTAGTGAAGTTCATTTGAGACTCAAAAGAAAGAGGACTAAATATGACATTCTGAAGCAAGTAAGAGACAGACCTATGATGATAGCTGGAAATATGGTGAAAATTTTAAGAGAGGTACCTTGGCAAGTGAGACAAAAGAGGAGAGAATAGACTTTTTGAGATGAAGAGAAATATCCTACATGCGGCTAATGTCAGAAGGCCTTCTTTTTACCTACCAGGAGAACAAATACAAAATTAACTCCATTATTAAAGCTCAGAATTTTCTGGATAGAGTGAAGGGGAAAAAAGACAAGGAAAAGAAGTATGAAGAGGAGGAAAAAAGTTCTGGTGAAGAAAATCCAAATGAACCACGGAGATATCATACAAGACGGAATTCCAAAAAAGATAAGAAAGATAATGATAAGCGAAACTCATAATGGCTTCAATAGTTTCAATTAATGTGAATGGACTCAAAAAAAGGAAATGGACATAATTTGCTTACAAGGAAGTCATATTTTAACTAAAGATTAACATTTTTGAAAAATAACTTGGTAATTTATTTACAGCAACAGACATGAATAAGAAGAAAAGGGGAATGGCAATATATACTAAAGATTTAACCCATAATTGCACTATGCTTCTGAAGATGGAAGAATTCTTATTAGTGAAAATTACAGTGGATAATAAAAAAAAAAATTACTTGCAGATATCTATGCCCCAAATGATCATCAAGAGAATTTTTGTCAAGATTTGCTTCTTAAATCATCAAATTTGGAATATGTAGAATATTGTCTAATAGGAGATTTCAATGCAGTTTCTGACAGAAAACTGGACAAAAAAATGCACAAACAGATGAATACTAAAGGTCTTCAGTTGCCAACAAGTTTTTGGAAATTAGCAGAAGAAATGGATTTGGTTGATGTATGGAGAACAACATATCCCAACTCCAAAGATTTTACTTACTATTCCTCTAGCCACCAAACTTGGTCAAGAATCGATATGTGTTGGCTCTCTGCAAGTATGATTAAAGACTTAGTTGACACAGAAAGTCAAACAAGAGTTATTTCAGACAATAGCCTTGTAATGATAAAGCTCAAAGGTCCATGGATGAGAAGATCATAGAGGCTAAATATTTCAATTTTGAAAGATAAAGATTTTCTCAAAGAATCTAAGGTGGAAATTGAATCTTTTTTAAAACAGAATATAACACAAGAGGTAAAGATGCAAGTAGTTTGGGTCACTGCTAAAGCTTATTATAGGGGCCTTGCAATTAGATATAGTATCAAGAAAAAAAAAAGAACTGAAATTTTTCAAAACTTAATGTCACAAGCTGGAGAAGCAAAAAAGAATCTTAAAAAACAGCCAACAAAACATGAATTTCAAAAAAAGGTGAAAGAAATGCAACACAAATTGAATGTAATTCTTATGGAGGAGATGGAGATTAATTTGAGGTATGCTAGACAAAAAATTTTTGAACATGCCAATAAGCCTTGAAGGTGGTTGGCTTATAGGATGAAAAAAGAAAAGGCCAAAAGAATAATTATGACATTGAAAGATGAGAACAACAAAGAGAAAACTCAAAAGCAAGAAATATGTCAAATTGTGAAATAGTTCTATAAAAAATTATATGCAGATAAGCAAATTCATAAAATAGATTTAGAAGAATATATCAACCAAAATAATCTCAATAAATTTACAGAAGAACAACAAAAAACTTTAAATGAGCCAATAACAATACGGGAACTTGGAGATGCAATGGCATCTCAAAAGAATGGTAAAACTGCAGGTAGTCCAGATGGATTACCTGCAGAATTCTACAAAGCTTATGAAGAGTCTTTACTCTTACCATTTAAATGTCTTATTGAAAAGATTCAAGAGGAAGGCCAAATACTAGCTTTATGGCAAGACAATATCTTTGATTTCAAAAGAAAGATATTAAAAACTATTGTCCAATTTCCCTCTTAAATGTGGATTATAAAATTTTTGCTGCAATATTGGCACAATGTTTGAAGAAAGTTCTACAGTCTATAATACATTGTGATCAAGCAGGTTTCCTTCCTAAAAGATAATGTCAGAATAGTTTGTAATATCTTGGAATATTATGAGACTCATCCAGAGAAACAACTGGCTTTAATTTGTTTAGATGCTGAGAAGGCCTTCGATAATGTTCGTTAGCACTTTATGCTACAGCAACTGAAAGACATGGAATTTGGTGAAAACTTCTTGAGAGCAGTAGAAGCAATATATTCTTCACAAAATGCAAGGGTGACAGTGAACAGCGAACTAACATATATAATTAACATTCAAAAAGGTACAAGACAAGGCTGTCCATTGTCACCTCTACTTTTTATCTTATCTCTAGAGGTATTGAATAATCAAATAAGGGAAGATACAAGTATAAATGGAGCTGTGATAAAAGATGAACAATTTAAACTCAGAGCCTTCGCAGATGATAGTCTTTATACTAGAACAACCGATAGACTCAATAGACTGTCTTATATATAAGATTAAACAATTTGGCTACTGGGCAGGACTGAAGATTAATTACCATAAAACAAAATTTCTGACAAAGAATATGATGATGGAACAAATTCAACCCTTCCAGCAAAAATCAGGGTTTTGGTATGAAAAAAGAATCAAATATCTAGGTGTTGTTATTTCAAATAAGTGTAGTAACTTAAAAACAGATAATTATGACAAACTACTTAAAGAAATTAAAAAAGATTTGGAAAAATGGCACGACTTGAACCTATCTTTAATGGGAAGAATAGCCTTAATAAAGATGAATATTGTCCCAAGGTTACTATTCCTGTTTCAAACTATTCCAATATTTTTTCAAGAACTGAACAAGATGTTCACTAAATATGTTTGGCAAGGCAAAAAACCTAGAATTAAATTAAAAACACTGCAAGATTCTAAAATAATAATAATAATAATAATAATAATAATAATAATAATAATAAAGTTTTTATTTATACCCCGCCCTCCCCGCCGAAGCAGGCTCAGAGCAGGTATGGGCCTTCCAGACTGGCAATTGTATTATAAAGCTTCTGCGCTTCTATGGGTAAGAGACTGGATACTGCTGAATGACAAGAGACAATTGTTGTTAGAAGGACATGATCTTACTATGGGGTGGCATGCATATTTATGGTATCAAAGACTTGAAGGCCATTCCTATTTTTAGAATCACTGGTTTTGAAAATCCTTGTACCATACGTGGTCATGGCTAAAGACCAGAATTTATCAAATATTCCAAGATGGGTTTCTCCAGTAGAAGCATTTACTCATCCAAATCTAAAATCAAATCAGAATTATAGGTATATGATGACCAGGTATATGATGACCTGCTGGGAAAAAATAATCAATTGAAAACCAGAGAAGAGCTGGAAAATATGGATGTTAAAATGAACTGGTGGTTGAGAATGCAAATTGAATACAGATATGCCAAAGACAAGGCTACAAGTTTCAATACAGAACAATATTTATTTGACAAAATTGTTTTGGGTCCACAGGAAAAGCTAATCTCCAAATTATATGCATATCTACTTCAAATGAAGGCACAAGACAAAGTTGTAAAAGATTGTATGGTCCAATGGGCAAAAAATTTTGGTCATAATATTACTTAGAAGAATGGGAGAGACTGTGGAAGCTTAACGTTAAATTAACTAGGTCAGCAACTTTTAAAGAAAATTTGTATAAGATGTTTTATAGATGGTACTTGACCCCACATAAATTGTGTAAGATTTACATACTAATATGTCTAACAAATGTTGGAAATGCAGTAAACAGGTTGGTTCTTTTTACCATATGTGGTGGACATGTGAGACGGTGAAGGGCTATTGGAAAATGGTGCATGAAATATTACAGAAGATTATGAAGACACAGATTCAATTCAAACCATAACTATTTTCATTGAACATATTTCCTGAGGACTATTCCAAAGAAATGAGACATTTGTTACCACATTTCAACACAGCAGCTAGGATTCTCTTGGAAATCTCAGGAAATTCCTACGGAAATGGACTTGGTGGGAAAAATTCTGGAAACAGCAGAGCTGGACTTTCTACCCCAGCTTTTGGTTGGGAAATCTAAAGAAGAAGCAAGAAAATACTGGATGAAATTTTATGCCTGGTTAGACATTCAAGACTCTTAAGATTATATGGTGTGAACTTCAATACCGGGAAAGTTGGTAGAAACCATTATCAAGGACAGAATGAGGAGAAGAAGAAGATATTGGATTTATATCCCGCCCTCCAGTCCAAAGAGTCTCAGAGCGGCTCACAATCTCCTTTATCTTCCTCCCCCACAACAGACACCCTGTGAGGTGGGTGGGGCTGGAGAGGGCTCTCACAGCAGCTGCCCTTTCAAGGACAACCTCTGCCAGAGCTCTGGCTGACCCAAGGCCATGCCAGCAGATGCAAGTGGAGGAGGGGGGAATCAAACCCTGTTCTCCCAGATAAGAGTCCGCACACTTAACCACTACACCAAACTGGCTCTCCTATGAGTAGGCACATTGATGAACACGGGTTATTGAGGAAGACTCAGCATGGGTTCTGTAAGGGAACATCTTGCCTCACTAACCTGTTACATTTCTTTGAGGGGGTGAACAAACATGTGGACAAAGGAGACCCAATAGATGTTGTTTACCTTGACTTCCAGAAAGCTTTTGATAAAGTTCCTCATCAAAGGCTCCTTAGAAAGCTTGAGAGTCAAGGAGTAAAAGGACAGGTCCTCTTGTGGATCAAAAACTGGCTTATTAATAGGAAGCAGAGAGTGAATATAAATGAGCAGTCTTCACAGTGGAGGACGGTAAGCAGTGGGGTGCCGCAGGACTCAGTACTGGGTCCCATGCTTTTTAACTTGTTCTTAAATGATTTGGAGTTGGGAGTGAGCAGTGAAGTGGCCAAGTTTGCAGATGACACTAAATTGTTCAGGGCGGTGAGAACCAGAGAGGATTGTGAGGCACTCCAAAGGGATCTGTTGAGGCTGGGTGAGTGGGTGTCAATGTGGCAGATGAGGTTCCATGTAGCCAAGTGCAAAGTAATGCACATTGGGGCCAAGAATCCCAGCTACAAATACAAGTTGAAGGGTTGTGAACTGACAGAGACTGACCAAGAGAGAGATCTTGGGGTCGTGGTAGATAACTCACTGAAAATGCCAAGACAGTGTGCGATTGCAATAAAAAAGGCCAACACCATGCTGGGAATTATTAGGAAGGGAATTGATAACAAATCAGCCAGTATCATAATGCCCCTGTATAAATCGATGGTGCGGTCTCATTTGGAGTACTGTGTGTAGTTCTGGTCGCCGTACCTCAAAAAGGATATTATAGCATTGGAGAAAGTCCAGAAAAGGGCAACTAGAATGATTAAAGGGTTGGAACACTTTCCCTATGAAGAAAGGTTAAAACTCTTGGGGCTCTTTAGCTTGGAGAAACGTCGCCTGTGGGGTGACATGATAGAGGTTTACAAGATAATGCATGGGATGGAGAAAGTAGTGAAAGAAATCCTTTTCTCCCTTTCTCACAATACAAGATCTTGTGGGCATTCGATAAAATTGCTGAGCAGTCAGGTTAAAACGGATAAAAGGAAGTACTTCTTCACCCAAAGGGTGATTAACATGTGGAATTCACTGCCACAGGAGGTGGTTGCGGCTACAAGCATAGCCAGCTTCAAGAGGGGATTGGATAAAAATATGGAGCAGAGGTCCATCAGTGGCTATTAGCCACAGTGTGTGTGTGTATATACATACATACATACATACATACATACATACATACATACATATATATATATATATATATATATATATATATATATATATATATATATATATATATACACACACACACACACACACACACACACACACACACACAGAGTGTTGGACTGGATGGGCCATTGGCCTGATTCAACATGGCTTCTCTTATGTTCTAACTTATTTCTCTCTCTCCCCCCCCCCCCCTGTATTTTATATTATAAAATTGCCTTTACTGGAATTGTCAAAACTAATAGATAACTTTAACAAAAGATTTATGCTATAAAATTTTAAGATGTGGATGATGTTTAGTTTAGACATAATAATATGGGACAATTTATGTAAAGTACTGTAGAACTAAGCTAATACTTTTTGAAATTATTTTTATGCAGAACAAGGTCAAAATGTATTGTGCTTTCTACTCCCCCTATCCCCTACCCTCACTCTTTCTGAAACCAATAAAACTTTTGAAAACTGGAAAATTTGGTGCCTCTAGCTCAAAAAACAGCCCCTGCCAGAGTCGCAGATACCCACAGATCAATTCTTCATTATACTCTATGGGAATCTAATGGAGTGCCCAGCAGACATTTCCCTCCCCTCCACTGCTTTCTGATGACCTTGAAGTGGGAGGAGGGCCTCCAAACTGAGGGATCCCCTGCCCCATTTGAGAATTGGGAACCCTAATTCTATGCAAGTGATATAGTGGGTTGGACCTAGTGCACTGTGAATGGATTCCCTTCTTGGAATGGATCCCCTTCAGCCTTTTGCTTGTCTTGAAATTCTGCATGTAAGAGTTAGAGCACCTTGGGTCAAAGTGAGATGTGGTGTGGGCCTTCAGAAAGGAGAAATTTGGTGAAATCACCACCTCTTCACACATTCATGCTCTGACACAAGATCTTATTCCACTTTCACAAGGGGGGATAGGGTGATTTCTGTTGATTCCCTTTGAGCAGAAGTGCCTTTAATTCCATACCCCACTTTGTTGTTGCTTTTGACACTTGGCAGCAGCTTCTAGGGCATGTGAGGCCTTAAAGGGAATTTTCATTCAGTAAACTCATGAAGAGCAGAAGATGTGCGCTGCTGAATCAGACCAATGGTCGATTTAGTCAAACATCCTGTTTCACATAGTGGCCAACAGAGGGCCAACAAACAGGGCACAGAGACCAAGGCCTTTCTATTTCCAAGGCATCCATATTCAGAGTTTTCCTCATCTCCAGATGTGTTTTTTTTCTCTCTGGTAACCTTCCACCACCCACCTGACTTTTGTAAGAATTGCCAGCTGAGAGGGTAAGGATTCCCAACTTCCCTTCCAAGTTCTAAGGCCTTGCCTCTGCGTCTCCCATTGCCCAATGCCTGATCACAATAAGGACAGTTTACTACCTTGTGTGCCCCCAGAGGATTAGCCACTTGCCAACAAATTACATGCCCCTGACACACCTTTTTAAAAAGTGTGTCCAAGACAGAGGAGGTAAGTGTGGTACTGAGAACTACTACCAGGATCAAGAATTATCAAGTATTTGTTAAAAAGAAAATATTTATAATCATACCCTTAGCACCAGACTGAGCAAGGGATTCGAAAGAAAAGCGTAAAACACAATTCCTCTGTCCTTCCTTCTATATATGTCCTATCTGTTGTTAAATATAAGGCAGGCTCCTTAACTTAGAAAGTTACAGTTCTCTATAGTGTTTCAACTGCCTTGAAGGCTCCCTCAGCTGTAGGCCAGCACATGGCAATGGCCACCTCCTCCAGACCTCAGTTAAGAGTTCTGTCTGATCTGATGAACTCAGCACAAAAAAGATATCCTCCTTGCTGCAAGGATTTTTTTTATCATACCTGGTTCTCCACCCACTGACCAAGTCTAGCCAGATCAAAGAAACTTTTCTTGAAGTATCCAGGAGTTTCTTCCTGAAGTCTTTCTCTTCTTTAATATTTCCAACTCTCTGTTCTCTGCTTGGAGTGGGGGGAGACTGGCCCATCCTATTGCCTCTAGCTGAGCCTATTAACATTTCTTAAGAGGTAGCTAAGGTGAGGCTGGAAAGCCGTTGAACTGACTTCCTTCTACCCGCCTGTTCTCTACCCAGAGAGAAAAACTTTTAAGACCTCCTGGTAAACATTTTATTCAGGTCAAACCTCTACCTAAAAATGCATTTATTCACAGACTTCAATATATCTTAAATAGGGAGAAGGGTGGCAGATACTTGTTCCACAAAACACATTAACTTTGGGTTTAGATAGGCTTCTCCTTTCTTTCCACTAAAAAAAATAAATTGCAGATGAAAATCATTTTTCATATTTGTTAATATAGCAGCAACCAAGGCAGCACTTATATCTGCTATCTTGTTGTATTTTGTTGTATCGGTTTCAAAAGTATGTTTCAGTATGGATGTTTCAGGGTGTGTAAGAACTGCTTGAATAATGAAACAATTTAATGGTATCTTTGCAATGAATGATTGGGTGGATTATTTTTCATTAATCAACCAGTGTTATGTTCTTGCATAAATCATTCCAAAAATGTACAGTTACTTCTTAAACTATCTAAATAGGATGGGCATGTTTATTAGTAATTTGTTTAACATGCTGTATTTTATTTCATTCTCTTACAAATCTTACATTTTATATCAAAAGCATAGAGACAGGAATATTAGGAAAAATAAAAGAATAAGTACAGCATCTTAATGAGAGGATTTATTTACTCATACATAGACTGGAATGGTAGCATTTTACTGTGTGTACAATCAGGTATCACTGATGTCTACTTCATTCAAGTGAAAAGCCATCCATACATGTAGCTACTTAAGTTGCATGAGAGCAATAAGCAGGAAGTCACTTGTATGGGTGGCTCTGTCCTAAACAAACTGGGAGGACAGAGACAAAAAATGCATTCAGCTTCTCAGCCCTATTGTCCTTCAGTAATCCTTCTACCCCTGGGTCATCCAAGGACCCCACTGCCTCCCTGGCTGGTTTCCTGCTTCTAATGTATTTGAAGAAATTTTTATATTTGCTCTTTATGTTTTTTTTAAATATTCTCATATTTCCTATTTGCCTACCTGATCACAGACTTGTATTTTATTTGCCACAGCCCGTGTTCCCTTTTATTAACCTCACTGAGACTAGTTTTCCACTGCTTAATGAAATCCCTCTTACCTTTTATAGCTTTTTTTACTTTGTTAGTTAACCATGCAGACCTTTTTCTATACCTATTTGTGCCTTTCCTAACCTATGGTATAGATTTTATCTGAGCTTCAAGGATTGTAGGATTTCCCCCCCTTCTCTGCTGAGAAAAAACAACAACACGTAAAACTCAAAAAATGAACGTTTTGTACAGTCCAAACCTCCAAAGTAAAACACATTTCTACACAGTCCATGAACAGGTTTACCACCATCTGTGAGAAATGGACCATAATACTGATCAGGGCTTTTTTTCTGGGGGAACATGGTGGAATTCCAGAACCTCTTCATGGCAACAAAATTCTCCATAAATGTTTAAAAGTTCATGATGGGCATCCACATGTTTCTCGTTCATTTTCCTCTTGAGAGTTCTGACACCTCTTTTCCCAGAAAAAAAGCCCTGGTGCTGACTTTGTTTCTATACTTCTCTGTCATCAGGGGTATATATACTCAGACCTACCTGCTATCACACACTCTCCTTCTCCCAACAGTTCTGCAAAATATGACAAGAATAAAAAAGTACTAAAGAATGTGCCCCATTCTATCATGTAGTCAGACAACGTTGCCTTAAACATGTCAATCTCAAATATCAAAGCACCCCTGATAGTATATAGGCACCTACTGCTTCAGGGTACAGCATTTTTATGTTTCCATAGTTCATTTGTAGGATGCACATGTTGGTGGAATTCCTTTGTTTAGCTTTTCATAATAATACTCTTAAGTGTAGGCAGGTGGAAGATAATGTTTTGAGGCCTTAGCCTTCTAGCTCCTTTGCATTAATGGTTTCAGCATTTGGCTCTTAGGCAGAGGATGATCAGTGAAATCAGTAGCCTTGATGTTGTCCAGGTATCCCCACCTCTGTGAATGCATCACTTTCACAAAAGTATAGACAGTGAAGTAAAGGTCCTCCTACAAGGGCAAAAAGGAAATTTACTACTAATGGAAATGGGCTACTAATTCTTTGTTCACCCTCATAAAACTCCCGCAGTACAGCATGGAACAGAAATTAAGGAAAGATTTGGAAGGTCACCATCAGAGTATTATATAAATATCTAAGGATACAGAAGGGTGAAATTAAAGTATCTGGGAATGTAAAACAACTTTCTATTCTTTTGACATGGTGATTTGATTGCAAAAAGAGAATATTTCATCCAAAGAACAGCAATAAAGCCCTTATATATGGCAAATACAAATAGGAAAAAAATGAAACTGGTAACAAAAGATTTTCAACATATCGCTATGGATTAACAAACAGTTATTTTGGTGTTCTTTATTCATAGGATTCTTTACAAGAAGCCCTTTATAAGTGCCTTTGCATTTTCCCCACATATCTATTATATTACACTCAGTGGTATCCCCACCGCTTTCGCAGGGAGAGTGGAATATAAATCAAATCAAATAAAAAAAAATAAACAATGGCAAACATTTGAGTTCATTTTTAATTTTGAAGAAATACTATATTATGTATACATGTAACATTCTTAAGAGTATCACCAGCTGTTAAAATGATGTACCTATTGCTCCCTGCCCCCAAATCTCCTAAATTTTAATGTAAATTTCACTGAAAATTGAAACATATGTGAGACTAGGGCAGAGATGTGGTGACAAATATGGAGAAAGCAGTGGCATAGAAGAAAATAGAGATTGCAAAGGACTCAAAAGGGAAACTGGAAAAGAGGCTTTGTAGCCTCCAGAGATTTGTAAGTAATACTTTATGTTTGCTATACCCTTTATACTTGGGTTAGATCCTACAGCTCCTGATAAGTGAGGAGCTTTACTCTGATGGAGGGAACCTTCCTCTGATGCAGCACTTCTGCTTCCAGAGCAAGGCTCCTCACTTAATAGAAAGAACTAAGAGAATTCAACCCGGTATATATTGGATGAGATGGATACATGGTTGTTGGACCATAAGTTTTCTCTTTGTCAGGTATACAAAAAGATATTGAAGGAGGCATGGATGCTGGCTGTTTCTAGGGTTGCCAGCTCCAGATATGGAAATGCCTGGAAATTTTGGGGGTGGAACCTGAGGAAACCAGGGTTTGGGGATGGGAGGGACCACAGTGGGGTAGAATGCAACAGAGTCCACCTTCCAATGAAGCCATTTTCTCCATCTGAACTGATCTCAGTCACCTGGAGATCAGTTGTAATCCCAGGAAATCTCCAGATACCACCTGGAAGTTAACAACCCTAGCTATTTAATTGCAAAAGTTCCCCTACTTCATAAGGTTCCCTCCACATTGCACTAAGTGTTCCTAATGTTAGATTTTTTTTTATCTTATTCATACATCAAATTCCTGGAACATACGAAGTCGCAGTTTTATTTGGGAAAACTTCGTTTTAAGGCATCCTACTGCTCCAAACATATGATAATTAATAGTTTAAAAACTATTTTTCTATGCCTAAGGAACTAGTTAGGATACAATTTGAAACTTTCAAAATAAATACATACAATAATTGTATATGGGGGAATACCTTCTGAAATATCAGGAATGTGCAACTAGGGATGGGCATGAACTAGCTCATGAACTAAAGTTTGTGATGAATTTTGGTTGGTTCATGGCAGGTCAACTGGCATGAACTTTCCAGAAACTTTCAAGTAGTTTGTGGTGTTTCATGCAGGTTTGTGAATGGATACATTTCCAGACAGTCTCCACTCAATCTAAAAGTTTACCAAACTTCAATGCAACAGTGGGGTGGAACTTTGAGGGCATGTAGAGGATCATCCAGGTGAAATCCCTTGAGACTTTGATATCTCTAGCTTACACAGAATCTGTTCTATACATTCCTGAACCTCCTGAACCTGTGCCTGTCATTTCCCTAGAAAGCACTTTCTTCAGGTAACATTCTTTGGGGTGCTGTAACACAGACCCCATAAATCCAGTTTTCACCAAACTTAGAAGGCAAGTTGAAGAGAGCCACCTGGAGGTCCTCTGCAAGTTTGGTGTCTCTAGCATGCTGAGGAAGGGTGCTCTACTGAATCACAAACCTCATGAACAAAACCAGTTTATTTGGCAGCTAAACATTTGTGATGGTTTGTGGTTCACAAACTGGGCATGCCACAAGCCATGAACAGAACTGCATTTTCCTTGTTCATGCCCATTATTATGTGGAACCATGTCATAGGAGTTCTTTTTCCAATAGATTTTTTCCAGAGGACAATTATGCTTTATATTGTATGTATTGCTCTTTGTAGAGCTTACCTGATTCTGATATTCATCTGTGATTATAGTGGACATTTTAAATATTAAGCAGTAAGTAGCATTGTGACTATTTTTGGTATTTATGGACAATAGCCTTCCTAAACAAAATTCACCATTACAGTGATGCTTTAATTAATCTCTTTTCTTATGAGGCTAATAAGCTATGGATTGAATCCAGGCAACTTTTCAGCTGGTGAAAAAGGAGAAGACCCCTTTAACCATTTGAAATGGTTATGCTGGGAATCATGGGGCCTGCATGGAGATAAAGGATGTAATAAGGAGAAGTGGGGAAGACTAATGAAAAAGCTGACTGGATAAAACCCATTTAGCTTTTTATCTCACTTAGCTTTTTCAGTACAGTACTATTGAAATATTCAGCAATATTCCAATTTTAGGAGCCAACTGAAAGCTGGATCACCCATCAGTTTTAGGTATTTCATGACATAGTTAAAACTTCTGATTTCCTCTGTGCATAAGTTCCTGTATTTGAATTCATTGTTTGATAACAGCAAACTCACCAGATGAACATATTAGTGTGACTGCCAAATTAAAAAGTATAAAGAGAACTTTCAAATGATCCGATATCACATCAAATGAAATATATTTCAAGTTCTGAGTCATTCTGTGAGGTGATACTGCATGACATGTTAGCCATGCTTAGGGATAATGAGCCAAAGCCCAGACTGAGTTCTCATTGAGGTGACTGACAAATTTATGTCAGTGTTAGACAACATCATATTGCAAGTGCAAGGTTCACATTCAAATACCCCACAAAGAGATAACTGTACATAGTTGTCAGATGTTTACACATATAATAGTTTTCTATGTGATAGATTTTTTTTTAAATAGGAGTTTTTAATCAAACAGGCCTCCCCCTCCACTCTGAATTGCTACATCTTAGTCATAGGTTTATTTCCCCAGCAAGAACTAGGCCAAAGTAGTGAAACCAAGTTGAAGTGTGAACACTTCAGTCAAGACAAAAGTTCTGGACGTGCATTTTGATTGCATCTCTTCAGAGTCATTCTGCAGAGTATGTCAAAAATATCTTCACATGCAAGATCTAGACTGCTAAATAAATTAGCAATTTATTCTCCTTATTCCATTTGGCATTGCCACTGGATTTGCTCTTTCTTTGCCCCTTATATATCCTCCTTTGTGACACTTCTCAACACAGGGCTAATTTAGAGGAAATACAAGATAATTGACAATTTGGACACCCTGAGGAATGAGATAATGGCCTTGGCCTTCCTGGGAGGCTGGCATAGATATAGGCTGCTAGTGTTTAATGATATGAGACTCTGGTGTGGCTGTATCTTGAACAGTCTTGGGCTCTTTTTGTCTTACAGATGAAGCCTTACCTTTCAGAACACGGAAGACTCTGTTAATAAGAAGGGGACTCTATTGTGCAGTCAGGAGTTTAATTGATTCATCCTTGTCCCTTTTTATATTTGAACTTGTTGTACACGTACAGAAAAGGCTCAAAATTTCCTGAAAGAATACCTTTCACCACTCTTTCGAAAGTATGGATTCATCTCTTGAGTTGGGATGTCTGTTAAGATCATTTCTCCGGAAGGCTACTAGTCAGTCTTTTATGTCTAATGAAAATAATATAATAACCCAGTGTTGATACATATATGCATATATCACAGTGAAACCCTCCAGTCATAGTATAGCTGCACACAGCAATGCAGTTGTATCCCAGGAGAGTAGTTGAAGATACTCATTTTGACCTACATTGCAAAGCAGATGGAACTGTACATCCAGTTTCTATGTTGTTCACATTACAATCCAGCAAGGAATCTGCAGATATATCTCACTTGTTGGATTGGAGCAAAGATGTATGACCCATTTTTTACCTTACTAAGACTGCATTACTATAAACAATATATTGTAAATTCCATTGAATTACAAGGGACTTTCTTTTGAGCAAATGTGCATAGGATCAAGCTACTAGTTTATTTAGATATATTAATCACCAGTTAACAATGGAATTCTTTTAAGGCATTTGACATGTTCTAGTGGTACAAAGCAGGTGAGAAAGAACATAAAATGGAATGAGAGAGTAAGAAAAGAAATGGTTGTCTTGAAAACAGATGTGAAGATGCTGATGTAGCATTGTGCTTCATGACTGGGTAAATGGAAAGCTTCTAGTATTTTGATAGACAGACAAATTAACAAGAAGTCTTCTGGGACTATTGCAAGAATGGTAACCTCCTCTGACATAATTGAAACTGCAGACTGGTACACATGTTACATTTCCCTATGACAGGGGTGGGGAACCTTTTTTCTGCCAAGGGCCATTTGGATATTTATAACATCATTCGCAGGCCATACAAAACCATCAACTTAAAAAACAGTGCTCCACCAAGGGAAAACAATTCAGGCCAGCAAAATTAATGTAAATAATTGTTTTTCTATTTGAAGTCATGTGGGGAGAACCTAATTTGGCACACATACCCTGGCCTGCCACCCTAGGCAAATGCATAGGTCCAGGTCTTTTTTTGTAGAAAAAGCACAGCAGGAACTCATTAGCATATTATACCACAACCCCTAATATTAGCATATTACGTCACACACTCATTAGCATATTAGGCCACATCATCTGGGATAATCAAGTGCAAATTGAACTGGTAGTAACTGGCTCCCACCTTTGCCACCCCTTCATGTGGAAACTGCAGCTGCTCCCAGCAGACCTTTAAAGGCACCCACATACCTCAGCAGCAGTCCTTCACAACGCCCACCACTCAGGCTCGAGAGAGAGGGAGGGAGAAAGAGAGGGAGAGGGGGAGAGAGAGAGAGAGGAGGTAAGGGAAATAAATAAATGGGGGGAAGAAAGGGAAATAAATAGAAATAAAGAAATGGGGGAAGAAAAGGAAATGAATGAAAGAAAGGTAAATAAAGAAATTTGGGGGAAGGGGAAGGAAGGGGGAATAAAGGGAAATAAAGAAATTTGGGAAGAAAGGGAAAGAAAGGGAAAGAAAGAAAGGAGGAAGAAATGAAAAGAGAGGGAAAGAAAGGGGGAAAGAAAGGGGAATTAAGGGAAACAAATAAATGGGGGGAAGAAATAGAAAGGGAAAGAATAGCGTTGCCAAGTCCAATTCAAGAAATATCTGGGGACTTTGGGGGTGGAGCCAGGAGACATTAGGGTGGAGCCAGTAGCAAGGGCGTGATAAGCATATTTGAACTCCAAAGGAAGTTCTTGCCATCATATTTAAAGGATCTGCACACCTTTTAAATGCCTTCCCTCCTTTGGAAATAGTGAAAGATAGGGGCACCTTCTTTTGGAGTCGTAGAATTGGACCCCCTGGTCCAATCATTTTGAAACTTGGAGGGTATTTTGGGAAGAGGCACTGGATGCTATGATACAAATTTGGTGCCTCTATCTCAAAAAACAGCCCCCCAGATCCCTGATACCCACAGATCAATTATCCATTATTCTATGGGAATTGATCTTCATAGGGAATAATGGAGTGGCCAGCAGACATTTCCCCCCCTTCTGCTTTCTGATGACCCTGAAGTGGGGGAAGGGCCTCCAAATCAGGGGATCCCCTGTCCCTACCTGGGGATTGGCAACCCTAAGCTCAGAAGGCAAGTTCACCCAGTAACACTGCTTAGAACAGCAGCCTTAATTCAGCATGCCTACTTCAAAGAGCGCTCCCAAATCAGCGTGCACAAGGTTGGGGCAGCTCTTTTCAGCAGGAAACAGAGTCACTGCGATCTTTCTTGCGCCTAGTAGGGAGTAAGCTCAGCTGAAACACTGGGATTTACTTCCAAGTAAATGTGCAAAAAGAAGAAGATTATGAAGAAGTGTGATGACGGAAGCCTGTGGAATGCAAAATGGCTGCAAATTGATCCCAGCAGGTTCTCTGTGTAAACGCTGGGATTGGGAAGTGAAAGAGAGGAGCCAGAAAGGGCGGGGGGGGGGGGGGGCGGCAATCCTACAAGGGCTAGGCAGTATGTAGTTAACTTACCACTCCCCCCCCGCCCCGCTCCAGGAGGCCCTCCTACCTTTGTGTGCGTGACTGCAACCAAAGTTCCCTTCAGAAGATCAGACGAAGGGGGCTTTGAATCTTGAAAGCTGTTCATAACCCTAAAAATCTTGGTGGTCTCTTAAAGTGCTCCTGGACTCGGCTTGGCTCTTCTCGTGCAGAGGAACTGAGCTCTCCACCTTAAGCAACTGCTCACAACGGAATCGCTCCCAGATGCCATACTCCCCACCCCGCTTCCAGATTTTTGGAAAGCGGGGGAGAAGGGGGCTAATCCTGGGGTCCCCCACCAGGGCGGGAGGTTTGGGAAGCCTAGGGAAGAAAGAAATGAGGGGGAAACTTACCTGAACTGTGACAGTGACTTTTCTAGGCCCCGCAGCAGTTTTCTAGGCCCTGCAGCAGTTCACAGCCCCTAGGGAGGCCACAGTGCGGCTGGACCCCAAGATCCCTTCAGGGCCCTGGGGAGGCTGCTGCACAGCACAGGAGGGCCCCACAATTCTTGCCAGTCAGCCAGGCCCCAGGGAGGCTGCCACATGGTTTGGCTCGGCTCAGCAATCCCCAAGGACCAGACCAAGTGATCTCAGGCCGTAAATGGCCCTCAGGCCTGACGTTCCCCACCCCTGCCCTATGATGAGCCACTTGATGTGGTGCCTGCTTTCATTCTGCTGGCTTACTTCATGAGCCCTGTACATATAATCATAGAATCATAAAGTTGGAAGGGACCTCCAGGGTCATCTAGTCCAACCCCCTGCACAATGCAGGAAACTCACAAGCACCTCCCCCTAAATTCATAGAATCTTCATCGCTGTCAGATGGCCATCTAGCCTCTGTTTAAAAATCTCCAAGGAAGAGGCCTAACTCTAAGTAGAGTTAGTGTGAGCTAGCTCACAGATTTTTAGCCTCCAGCGCACACATTTATTTATTTATTTATTTATTACTTTACATTTATATCCCGCCCTCTCCGCAAGCAGACTCAGGGCAGCTTACAACATCATAAAAACAAATAATTCAATAAAACATATAAAACCATAATTTACTTATCAATTTTAAAACTATTAGCGCTGTCTTAGTCCAATCTAGGCTCACAAAGTAGAATTTTTGCTCTCAAGACTCATTGCATATGACTCCTCTCTGTGTTGATTGATCATGTGGAGAGGGACACTGGGTACGAGCATGATGGCTTTACTTTCTGCCTCTGCATTATTGTCAGCTGGTGATAATAAAGACACCTACATATGGAGGCAGTGTCCATGTGTATGCTCCCTCCCTGTGATAGCCAACATGTGGAAAGCTGTATCCTCAATCATGAAGGTGGAGTGTACATATAAAGACTGCCTTCACACATAGATGGCATTCAGATGACCTGATAATTGTGCATAGGTGTGTGGGTGTGGAATGAGAGTCAGCTCTGTTGTGTTCACAGCCCCTCCATACATGTTCAGTCAACGTGTGGAGAAGTCTTGTGTAGATGCTGAGAATAGTCATGATCATGTGGAGCATTTCTTTGCAAGTACTAGATAGTCCTGGAAATAACTGCCATTAGTTTGGAAATTGTTTGATTCAATTCGCCCTGAGCCTGCCTTTGGCGGGGGAGGGCGGGATACAAAAATAAATTTACTTACTTACTTACTTACTTGATTCAGAGGATCCATAGGCCCTATTACGTGTTCTCCAGTAGGGTGAAAATAGTCCATTCCAAGTGACATATTTCTTCCTCTGTGCTGTAGCATTTATAACACTTACCACATGTTCAACAAAAACTATCAATTGCCAAGTGTAAATTACAACACCCTGAGCCTGCTTTGTGGGGAGGGAGGGCTAGAAATAAAATAAAAATAAAATATATAATCACTTCCTAAGTCTGTCATCTGTATTGACCTGCCATGTGGTAAGGAAAATCTGACTCCTTTTTCCAACAGTGGCTGGCTAGAAGCCTTAGTGAAGTGTACAGGCACAGCCCACAGACAACAGTCCTGATGCTCCCAGCATCTGACAGTCAGAGACATTCTGCTTTTAAACATGGAGGTCATGTTCAGCTACCATGACTAACAGCCAACAGTCCAACAAACAACATAAATCTGTCCAACCACGTTATCAACACATTTAAGTAAGAAACTGAGGAATTGTTCAAAATTTTGAATAGCTTTTCTTCTGCATAAATAATGGGATTAAGCCCAGTAGCTGGCTGGGTAGGCACTATTCGCACATGCTCACAATTTGCTGGCTATCTTGTCTGTGCCTGTGCAGTTGGTGGCATTCCTCATGTTGGTGCATTATCAGAAATTGCTGGATTAAAGTACATATCCCAATGACAGTGAAAGGATGTACAAGCTGAAGTGTTGGAAGTAAAATAGGCTAAATAGGCAAGGGGAAATTCTACAGACCCAATCCATGCAGCTTCCCTAGTACAATCAAGACAATAAAAAAGCACCGCTTCTGTAAGTTATAACTATTCAGTACATTTTTACCCAACTCTTTCTCCAAGGTTTTTGAAGCAGCATACATGGTTGTTCCCCCTCTTCCATTTTATCCTCACCAGGGGTTGTTTTGTAGAAAAATAGATGGTGGAGCTCATCAGCATAACTCATTAGCATATGCTCCCCCAACCAAAAACACCCCGAAGCAAGAAAGGAGAGCCCCGAGTGAGTGAGGCCTGCTTGTGCTGGCTAGAGATCCAGCGAGCCCAAGCAGGCCTCATTCACCTAGGGATCTCCTTGGCCACCCCCCCCCCCAGTCAAAAGGCCAGCAAGCCACCCACCACCCAAAATTACATAAGAAGTGGAGAAAGGGTGGCGCGGGCTTCTCCAGGGGTTAATGAGGGCTGCTGGGGCAAAGCTCTTGGTGGATGGCTGCCTGCCTGTTCTCCTAATCCAGGAATTGTTATGCAGATGCGCCTACTATTCAATGGACAATGTAGGTGGGGAGGAGGAGGGAGGACCATCAGAAAGGTTCAGGAGCTGTGCTCCTGTAAGCTTCTGCTGAATTCAAGGCCTGATCCTCACAGTAACTTCAAGAGGCAGGTGAGAGAGAAAGAGAGAGACCAAGGTTTCCCAGTGAGTTTCATAGCAAGTGGTGATTTGAAACTGCATCTCCTGTATCCTAGTGCAATGCTGCTTCCACTACACTACACTGGCTCTCCAGTTAATTTTTTCCTGAAGGTGGGTTGAATGGAAGACAGAGAATAGAGAGATTCAAGAAAACACATGCTAAAATACTTACAATATGATCTGGAATGCTTGATAAAACTTGAGCATTTCTGCAGCAAAGTGTTGTTCCATCACTGCTTGTACCATGCTCTCATTAAATAAGTGGATATTAAAATGGCATGCTTCAAGTGTTCTCTTCTCATCCAGAGAACCTTGTAGCACTGCACTAAAACATCTTGCTGCTTGGGAAAATTGAGAGACCCCCCCCATGTTTCTTGTTAGAGAATATTATACTACAGTGAAATTATGGGGCTGGCTGGGTTTTGGATTAGTTGAGATGTGCTTGTGCCCAGGCCTCAGATTCAGTGGGAGCTCACAGGAGAACAGCTCCACCTCCTTGTCCATTGAATAGTATGTGCAGCTGCATAACAATCCCTGGATGAGCTCCACCACCTATTTTTCTACAAAATGATCCCTGGTTGTGTCACATTCTTAATAGCTACCAAAGAATGAACATCTTTTGGAGAGAGGGTAGTTCTTTTGCTATGCTTTCCCTTCAGCAAACATTGCCACAGCATACAATTTTAAATAAGAAGTCTGCTTCTGATACTATTCTAAGGGTGATTGATTTAAGGTCAGGTATTTAGTGACAAGTAAGCAGGATAAATGTGGAGTTATTTTAGAGGTACATTGATACTTTAGCTGATCTTTTTCATAAACATTTATTCATTTTGTTCCTGAGTTTAAGCCTTAAAATAAGCCTTATAAATGTAAACAAAAATTACACTTTTAAACAAGCAATGGTTTAAGAATTAGATACTGGAATGAAATAAGGTTTCATACGCAAAGGAGCATGTCCTCTTGAGAGCCTATTAAGAGTACTGTAACCTAACTATCAGATACCCTTTCAGTTGTAGACTTATTTCTATTTCTCTACATCTGATTTCCATACATTTTGAGCTGATTCACATCTATTGCTGATGATTGTACATTTCTGAATCATTGTGTTTGTGCTGGTGGTATCTAATTTGCCCTGTGCTTCGTAATGTTTGGAACAACTTACAGAATTATATTGGAACAACCATCCCTGAAACATTAAAATATCAGATAATTAACTATGTCAATAAATTAAGACAACAGTAGATAAATAACAAGTATAGAACAGCAATTTAAATCTTAAAAACAGAACATATGCAAAGGATCCTCTTTGCCAGATGTGGCCTCATTAGTGTAGAAGTTATTTCCCAAGAACTCAACAGCAACCAAGCAACTAGAGAAAGCTCATCATTTTTTACTGAGCTGAGAGTTATGGAACAGGAAATAAAAAATAAAGGAAAGTAAGATTTAAAAAGAATGATGCATCACAATTTGGATCTTTAAAATAAAGAAGCATAAAGGAACCAGAGTGCAGATCAGCAAAAGTCACAATCCGGAAAAACTACTACTACATCTTAAAGTCATCACCTGCTGCACCAACCCAGATAATGCCTAGACAACCCTCAAGGGGAAGAGAGTTCCACAGACATAGTACTGAGAAGTCCTTGGCCATGGTCACTACTGCCTCACTGCAGAAGAGCCTCTCTGCAAGTTTTCATCATTGTTGGGGTAAAATAATGAAGCCGTGGTTGATATATAATGTCACTCCAGAGTAAAGGGTGGATGACATACTTTAAATGTTGTCCTTTGCAAAGGTGCTACTGTGTGTGTGTTTCCCATCAACTTGTTTTTTCACTGCTCCAGTTTGTTGTACTCCCATAGGCTTGATTGACACACCGTGAGGCAGACCGGCCTGCAGGAAGGAAGGAAACATTCCAAGACTGGATAAGATTCTGATTTAAATGCAGCTTTTATCTCCCTCGCATAAGCTTGCTATTCTCCAGGTGGTGACTAGAGATCTCATGGAATTGCAACTGATATCCAGATAACAGAGATTAGTTCCGCTGGAGAAAATGGCTACTTCAGAAGGTGGCATAAGTCCCTCTCCTTCCCAAGCTCCATCTTTCTTAGTCTCCACCCCCAAAATCTCCAGGAATTTCCCATCCCAGAGCTGGTTTACACCAACTCAGCTCTAGGAAAGCTGAACAGGCTTGGTCAAGGACCCTACACTGGATTTGTGGGGTGACTGCAGCCTCATTGCTACATGATTTCAAAATAATTTAGAAAACAGAAGTCAATGGAGGAAGTACCTTCCTGTGCATTCTCACCTACAGAAGTCCTTTTCCTGAAGTCCAAATTAATGTGTCAGTAGAAAAATGTGATTCTATTATATTCCTTGCATGTAACTGACTAATTTCTCAAGTAGCTTTTATTGCAAATAAGGGAGAGGAGGAAAAGGTATGGGAAACAGCACAGCTGTAAAATCAGTTTAATTGACAATTGATATTTGGAATGAGTTCAAGTTGCAATTGAGGGTTGTTGCTGTTTTTTTTAAAAAACTCAGGCTGCCCATATGTCTCTTCAGCTATATTTTAATGCCTGCCAATATTTTTTTTAAAAAGGTATTGTTGCTTTTCAGGTTAGATCTGCAAGGCATTTCTAAAAAAGTAGATGTGTTGTTAGATAATCTGGAATCAAGATACAGGATTTTTAAAGGAACACATTCAATTGGTTAGAAATGTAATTAGCTTTGTCAGCAAACTCTCCTGCTCTTAGTGTATAGCTCATCAGAAACACTTCTATAAAATATGTTTTCCTTCTGGGATCTATTGATGTCCTTTTATTTGTGTATCTTGACTCTTTTCTTGGCAGCATTATTAATAGATCCAGGCTGTGCTACTGATAATACTCAGAAGAACTAACTAGTTCTTAAAGATCCAGACAAAGCAGTGTCTCGTTTGATATTTTGCTTTATTAAATTTGAATTGAATTTCAGCTATTTTTTAGATCAGCATTCAGAAGGCTGATCTAGTTTATCCTGTTGTAAAATGCCTTCTAGATGTTAACCATCCCTTGCTCATCTTCTTTTTTTATCATGATTATCTTTATACCTAGAATTTACATTTTGTTCTGATAAGAGGGGAAAATAAATTCTTATGGCTAAAAAATGATTGCAATAATCAAGGACTGCATCCCGGCTGAATTGTCAGTTTTTGCTGATTCCCACTTCCTGTCACAGGCACTTCTAACATTGTTCCTCAGAGTCTCCTATACCCCAGGAGCAGCATTTAGTGGAGATCAGGTGGCTGCCTTGGGAAGTGGGGAGGCAAGAAATTTCCATTGTAGGAATAGAAAAATTGGTCTAGATCCAACTCTGAATCTGTTTACAAGGAAAGCTTAACATGGTGAAAAATCTGTAATGCAGCCATTTCCACTTATTAAACTCTTAATATCCCAATGTTTAAATCAAGATGTGCCCAAATGATTGCTCCAGTTACAATTACCAGCTCAATTTTAAACAGAGTTGCATGTTTCTAAATACAGTGAAGTCAGTGGGTTAAGAAGGGCGTTACTTGACTTTAGGTTGTACTGTAAGTCAGTTTTCAATGGTTGCATTCCATGGGGGTTCATTTATAGCAACAATAAACTATCTAAGAAGTTATAGGGATTTCTTAGTTGTGTCTTTGTACTTGCCCATGCTTTGGCATTTAGCAGGTAAAATAAATTCATAATGTAATGCAATGTTTTCTGTTAGATGTGTGCGATAGTAAGATCTGTCTTCTATATTAATAATTATATTAGTAGTGTCCTTTTAATGCATTTGTTCATCATTGTGGACAAATTAACAAAGGTCTATAGTCATGTTACAAGATAAATCTGTAATTAACTCTCCCCAGCTCTTCATGCTTCTTGTTTGATGGGAACTGAAGGTCTGGTTGAGGAGACTTTAACACCCTGCATTTTTCCTGATCAAATAATCCTCCAGTCCCGCAGTCAGTTACTGTTTGACCTGCAGGAAGTAAATATGACCCCCCACCCACATACCACTCAGATCACTTTGGCACCTTTAGGAGCTGCATTTTCATTAAAACTATGGCTTCCACTATTTACTCTGGTGCTCACAAAATGAAACTGCTTTTTAACTTGTTCATTAATGATTTGGAGTTGGGAGTAAGCAGTGAAGTGACTAACTTTGTGGATGACACTAAATTGTTCAGGGTGAGAGAATTGTGAAGCACCAGGGAGAATTGTGAGATACCCCAAAGGGACCTGTGAAGTATGGGTGAGTGGGCGTCAACATGGCAAATGAGGTTCAACATGGCCAAGTGCAAAGTAATGCATATTGGGGCCAAAAATCCTAACCCTAACTATCAATACATGTTGATGGGATCCAAACTGGTGGAGACTGATCAAGAGAGAGTTCTTGGAATCATGGTAGATAACTCACTGAAAATGTCAAGATAATGTGTAACTGCTGGGGATTATTAGGAAGGGAACTGAGAGCAAATCAGCCAGTATCATAATGCCTCTGTATAAATCGATGGTGCGGCCTCATTTGGAATACTGAGTACAATTCTGGTCACCACGCCTCAAAAAGATATTATAGCATTGGAAAAAGTGCAGAAAAGGGCAACTAGAATGATTAAAGGATTGGAAGACTTTCCCTATGAAGAAAGGTTAAAACGCTTGGGGCTCTTTAGCCTGGAGAAACATCAGCTGAGGGGTGACATGATAGAGGTTTACAAGATTATGCATGGGATAGAGAAAGTGGAGAAAGAAGTACTTTTCTCACAATACAAGAACTTATAGGCACGCAACTAAATTGCTGAGCAGTCGGGTTAGAATGGATAAAAGGAAGTACTTCTTCACCCAAGGGGTGATTAGCACATGGAATTCACTGCCACAGGAGGTGGGGGCAGCTACAAGCGTAGACAGCTTCAAGAGGGGATTGGATAAACATATGGAGCAGAAGTCCATCAGTGGCTATTAACCACAGTATATAGATGGAACTCTCTGTCTGGGGCAGTGATGCTCTGTATTCTTGGTGCTTGGGGGGGGGGACAACAGTGGGAGGGCTTCTAGTGTCCTGGCCTCACCAGTGGACTTCCTGATGGCACCTGTGTTTATGGCCACTGTGTGACAGTGTTGGACTGGATGGGCCACTGGTCTGATCCAACATGGCTCCTCTTATTTCTTACTTTTCATTCCTTGGGAATGGAGGGAGATTTTAATGATAGATTGTATTTTTTTTCTCAGGAGATCTACAAGTTGACATTTGAGTTCTTTCAGAACTCTTGGATGTATGCCATCTGCATCTGCTAATTTGTCAGTTTTTAATTTATCCTTCAGTTGTAGGCCTCCTCTCTCATCACCTCAATCTGACTCAGGTTATTAAACACCCCTCCCAAAATCAGCAGTTCTGGAGTAGGCAAGCACCTCCCATCTTCCATAGTGAGGATAGAGGGAAAAATGCATTTAGCTTCTCTGCCATTTCCCTATCATTCTTTAGTAATCCTTTTATCCCTTCATCAACCAGGGGCCCCACTGCCTCCCTGGCTGGTTTTCTGTTTCTAAGGTAAAATTTTATTATTGATCTTTATTGCAATAAATTCCCCATAGTCCATTTTTGCTTGTCTGATAACTGACTTGCATTTTATTTGCCACAGCCTGTGTTCTCTTTTGGGATAGCCTCACTTGAAATAGCCTTCCACAGTTTAAAGGAGTCCTTTTATTGCTTTCATTACTTTGTTTATTAACTATGCAGGTGCTTTTAACACCAATTTGTACCTTTCCTAACCTGCAGTATACATTTTATCTGCACTTCTGGGAATGTAGTTTTTAAAAAGTTGTTTTCCAGGCTTCAGTGCTTCGAGCTCGGTGGTGGTCATGGAGCTCAGCTCCAATGACCCTCCCAAATCGGGTGGTAGTGGGGGTGCCGCAGCCGCGGCATCTCAAGGGGGGCCCTGGAGGGGTCTCCTGACAGCAAGGAACTCTACAGGATCCAGGGAAACAACGGCAGTTGTTCCCTGTTCTTCCTGTCTACTCCAGTGCTCCACCTTCACCATTATGGCAGCAAGAGGTGAATGCCCAACTGCTTTCTTCTTTTAACAAGCTTCTGATGCATCATTCTTCTACCTTAATCACTGAAATTCTATGATGCAAGTAAGTCTGCTTTCTAACACTACCAGCTAATAGATCTTTTAACATAACAACAATTGGGACTGTTCAAAAAGAAAGGGGAAAAGGAGGATAATCCCTCCCTTCTCCACAAGGGAGGCTTCAAAAAGATAAAGAACAAATTTGAGAACTTTCAATAACTTAAATTGAACTGAGCAAAGATATTTGAACTGATTTGGTTTACAAGTAAACAAACTATAATGAGATCACTACTTGGTTACAGTACGGTTTGAATAAAGATGGGATGTACTTTGAAGATAAATATATGTGATGCTTGATTGGGACTCAAACGACTACAATTGAAACACAGGAGAAAAGCTAATGGCTGAAGAAGACAGGCTACCTGGGACTTTGAGCTACTTTTTAGCTTTGATTATCAGACTGAGTTTTTCTGTGGAGAAAATGGCGTTCTGAAGCGAAGCGTTTGACAAAAGTGATGTTATGATTAACATAAAAGAAGAAAATTGGTCTGTTAACAGCTGATTCAACAACAGACGGAGACTTTTATTTTGAAATACAGTGAAACTGAAAATCTATATGATCAGAGTAGTAAAGAGACCCCAGTGATGTCTGCAGAATTGAGAAAAATGGATAAAGACACATTGGGGAAGGTGTCGAAGAAAATCAAAATGGAGACAACGTTCATAGTTACAAAGATGAAGCATAAATCAAGACTGATTAAAATTTTCACAGGAGGAAGTGACGACATGGGGGCCTTATCATTTTCAGCAAAACAGATGAATGTACCAAAGGGAGAAGAGGCAAATTTCAGTAAAAAGATCAAGACTTGGAAAGCCTTCAAGAAGAAGGGATTATAAACTGGTTTTGGTTTTTTGGGTTTTTTTTTTTCATGTAACTGGTTAACATGGAATTAATAAAAGGGAACTGGCATGCGACTTTGAAATGGCAAGTGAGGCTTTCAGAATTTGGACGCCTCTTTTCTGTTTGTTATTGTCATTTATGGAAGCTAAATAGAGCAAGATAATAGAGAGTGGGTTATGGAGATTGTTTGACTTTTTCTCTAGGTAAAAATAAACAAGTGTGGGAGATGCAGCAGTTATTGCATATCAATTTGTGCTTCTTAGAGTAATACAAAAATAGGAGTTAGAGTCTCCAAAAATCTTTAAAGAATTTTAAATATTCAAAGAAGATAAATAATTAACTTGGGTGATTTTGAACAAGGCAGGCAACACACATATTTTGTAATCTTAAAGATCTGCCCCTGATGTCTGTGACTGGAGAAACTGTTTATAATGAAATAGACACAGTATTGTGTTTTTTGTTTTTTCCCTTTTCTCTGCCAGAAACAAGTAAGTTAGTATTAAGGATAAAAAAACCCTATATTTATCTTTTATACCTATGTTAACTGTTAACACTGTTAAATTAATTAGCCAGCTCTTATTTTCAATACTGCTAAATTTAACCAGTTAGCTCTGTTTTGTGATTGATTTCTCTGCTTTTCTCACTTGTATGTACTGAAGATGAATAGTCTAGATTTATATTATAAGCAATAGAATAGTTAAAAGTATATAATCTGAGGCAGAGTCTGGGGCAGCAATGCTCTGTATTCTTGGTGCTTGGAGTGCAAAGTGGAAGGGCTTCTAGACCCACTTGTGAACCTCCTGATGGCACTTGAGTTTTGGGGATTTTTTGCCACTGTGTGACACAGAGTGTTGGATTTGATGGGCCATTGGCCTGATCCAATATGGCTTCTCTTATGTTCTTATAATGAAATAATAAGACTTTAGAATTTAATGGTTATACTGGGTAAAATTTAAAGATTTGCAGGTAGAAAGAACTTGGTATTATGCTTTGAGGTAGAAATGTAACAGATATATTTGCTGCTTTTCTTTGTTTTTTTTGTTGTTGTCTCTTTTCTTTTTATACCTCCCCCCTTTATTTTTTGCTTCTATTTCTTTCCCTTTTTATATTCAAGCTTAATAAAATTTGAAAACTTGTAGTTTTTAAAAAGTTTCTTCAAGGGATTTGACTGTCCTTACCTTTCCTTTCAGTTTTTTCTTTACAAGCTCCCTCATTTGAGATACATTAGCCCTTCTACTGTTAAAAATGGCTGTGTTGGTCTTTTTGAGCAACTCCCTATTTACATAAATGTTGAACTTAATAACATTATAGTCACTGTTCCCAACAAATGCTATCACATTTATGCCACTCACCAGCTCTTGGTCTGCTCCCTGTTCAGCAGGTCTGCTCCATGCCACAGTCATTGAGAGTATCTAGAAACCCCATCTCTTTGTCCTGACTTGAACACATATTGACCCCATCAATGTGTGGAGAGTTAAAATCATCCATTATGACACAGTTATTTCATCTAGCTGCTTTCTTTAATTCTTTTGATATTTTTAAATCAGCCTAGAACATTTGATCAGGTGGGTGATAAAAAAAACCTCCCAGAGTTAATCTTCATTTTGGACACACTATTTCTACCCATTCTTGTAATGTATTTCTTTTACAATCTCAGTCTTACTGGACTTTATAACTTCTCTGACATACAGAATCGCTCCCCCTCTGACCCTTCTCCCCTTCTATTCTTCTGTTATAATTTATATCCAGGAATCACTGTATTCCACTGACTTTCTTCATCCCACCAAGTTTCTGCAATGCCCACAATACCTATGTTCTTATCTGATGCCAAGCATTCCAGCTCCCTCATTTAACTTTGGACACTTATTTAGTGTAGCAGCAACCTTAGCTGCTGGTGGTCAGGCAGAAACAAGGCCACAGGCGAAATCAAGAAGAACCAGCTGTTTATTTAATGTGTACACGGACCCCAGACCAAACTCATGTCTAAACGCATCTGGGAGCCCCGATTTCATGAAGGTCTACAGTTTTATAGTCACAGAAAATCATTTCCAGTAAACAATCGCCCAATTACAGGAAAGGACCACCCCATATCCCATACATCATCACAAGCATCATATTACTAAAGAAACAAGGAGGAGACAGGGAGGGTCTTTCCATACATGGCATTGATGTTGCTAACACTTTTGCAGCAATATCCTTCATAAAAAACACATTTGCACCTTTGACCTACTCCCAAGACATTTTCCAAGGTATATTACTCAATGCTTATTCCAGCCAGTTTCTAGTTCCTCTTTTCAGCAGTTGCGGTGAAGTGGGTGAAGGATTAACTTCCTCTCTTCCTAACTTTTGCAATCTAGAAGGATTATTTCACAGAGGCACCTAGCAAGCACTTTTAAAATCTCTTTGACCTTTTGTTTTCTTGCCCTTGTGCCTAATTAATGGCTTTCAATTTACCTTATTTAATATCTTTTTATTTCAGCCCTGCTTCAATAGCATTTGTATATAAACATCTATAATTTCCCAGACTCATTAGGCTTGGAACCGTCCTCTTGTAGCCTCTAGACCTTCCCAGGCAGTCAATATTGTTTGTCATCCTCTTAGTGGCCAGCTATAATCCATTTATTTGTAGAACAGCAACAGCTACCCCTTCATCTCTTTGATGAAGAGACTTCATCTCCTGTCAGATTTCCCCCAAAAAATTTAGTTTAAAAACTGCTCTGCCACCTTTTTGATTTTAAGCACCATCAACCTGGTTCCTTCTCAGGACAAGGGGAAGCCATCTCTTTTGTTCAGGTCCTGCTGATTCCAAAAAACATCCCAGTGCCTATAAAACTTATATCCTCCCTTTCTACACCATCATCTCATCCACACATTGACACTCCTAATTTATGCCATTTAGCTGACCCTGCATGTGGAACAGGAAGCACTTTTGAGAAGGCTACCTTGGAGGTGCTGCCTCTGAGTCTCCTTCCTAGCAGTTTACATTTTTCCTCCAGGACCACTCAACTACATTTCTTCACATTGTTAGTGCAAACATGTACCATGATCACTGACTCCTTGCCAGCAGTGTCTATCTCCTATCTAGACCACATGTAATGTCTACTAGCTTTGTACTAGGCAGGCAAGTCACCATGCGGTCAGTACATGGTGTTCAACACTCATCTATCTACATGCCTAAGGATCGAATCACCAATTACCAAGAGCTTCCCTCACTCCCTGCCCTCTTCTACCTGTTTACCAACTGTAGAAGAGATGCCTTTTGAGGGAACATTCCTTCCTTCTTCAGCATGGTGCCCTGTTTTTCCTTGATCTTCATGCTCCCTGACAGCAGTGGAGCTGCCATTCTCAGAATGGGATGCATTTACCAAGTCCCCAAGAGTCTTCCATGTGCCTATCTGTTTCTGCTTCTCCAGGTCAGCCACCTTAGTTCCCAGGTCTGACCCAAGAAATATCTGGGGACTTTGGGGGTGGGACCAGGAGCAAAGGTGTGACAAGCATAATTGAACTCTGAAGGGAGTTATGGCAATCACATTCAAAGGGACTGGACACTTTTTAAATGCCTTCCCTCCCTTGGGAAATAATGAAGGATAGGGGTGCCGTCCTTTGGGGCTCATAGAATTGGACTCCCTGGTCTAATTTTTTTTTTTTTGAAATTGTGTGTGTGTGTGCACATGCTTTGAGGAGAGGCAATGAATGCTATGCTGAAAATTTGGTACATCTACCTTAAAAACAGCCCCCCTCCAGAGCTCCAGATACTCATGGATCGATTCTCCATTATACATTATGGAAATTGATCGTAGGGTATAATGAAGTGCCCAGAAGACATTTCCTGCCCCCCTGCTTTCTGATAACTTGAAGAGGGGGGAGGGCCTCCAAACCAGGGGATTTCCTGCCCCCAACTGGGGATTTGGCAAGCCTAGCCTTAAGGGTGTGAACTTGTTCCCTGAGAACTAGGAACAACTTGCACCGAGCACACATCCATGACTTCTGTCCAGTTGGCAGACAGCCATTTATGTTGCACTCAGTGCAACATGTACAATGATCATGTTGCACTGGATAGCCCCCAACCCCCTGGATCATGTTGTACTGGGTAGCCCTGAATCCTCTGCTGGCATTCTACCATCAAAATTGGAGTTTTTGTTGTTGTTTTAATCCCTCCTTTTATAAATTTCCTGTTTATGAAGATTTGTTTGTGGAAAGCATGCTTACCCTTTTAGGGATGTGGAAAGAAGAGTGTCCTGGCTTCCTCCCCCTGCTTCTGAAGTCGCACATCTGCTAACTCACCTGTTTATTCCCTCATACTGGAGCTGAGACACTTTGTCACTGAAGTAGGCCTGCTACCTTGTAGAGCTGGGCTTGCTTGTAGGAAACTTGAATAAATAGCTTGGGCCAAAACTCCACCCCCCACTGGGGCCAATCATACTGATTGGGAGCTAACCAATAAAGTTTTCTATTGTTAAGCATTTTATTGTTGTCCATTGTATTATATGATTTTGATCTGGCAACCACCTTGAATTTGTGTAAGTAAGCAGTATATAGTTTTCAATTAAAATTAAAAAGGACCACTAAAGTGAATGAGGAATTCAATGTAATTTGTCAATGTCAATGTAATTTTTTACTGAGATTATTTTGAAATTTCATAAAAACAGTGAACTGCTAATTGAATAGTTTTCTGTGATATGCCAAAACATTAATAGGAATACTACCACCAGGGTTTTTGTTGTAGAAAAAGCCCAGCAGGAATTAATTTGCATACTAGGTCACACCCCCTGACATCACCATTGTTTCACACAGGATTTTTTGTAGAAAAGCCTTGCAGCCCATTTACATATTAAACCACACACCCCTGGCACCAAGCCAGCCGGAACTGCATTCCTGTGCATTCCCGCTCAAAAAAAGCCCTATCACCATGTAGTGATTTCAGCACTTCATCCTGTGCTGTTGATGATCCTGAGGACTAAAACTGGATATTTCTGGAATATATTATAAACTGTCCTTCCACTGATGGATATTGTCTAGGTCTTTCAATTGTACCAAATAATAGTGTGTGGGAGGTTCTGATTTCAGAGATAAAAGATAAGATTCAGGGAGCAAGGGAGTGATTTAAGGTGGCATTTCTCCTGAAAGATCTACATAATATTTCAAATATTTTTAAAAGATCCACATTATACAATAGAAGTGTTTGTCAAATTGCTGTGTTATCAGTCAGAAACTTTGTTATACATGGATTCTTTTATCATCTCACCATGTTGCAAAGCTTTTGACTGACAAGGAATGTTGTTTTAAATAGATCTGACATGTCATTAGTGTATAGCAAGGGTTTTGACTGGCACCTTCACAAAAGAAATGTTACACCAACCACATACAGTAGAAGTACTTGTAATAATACTTATTATTCTTAACTGCCCAAAGAATCAATACCGTCTAAAAAAAATCCCTTTTTTTCAGGTTGCCCAGGTGTAGTTATAGCAGAACTGTTGTGTGGTGACTGTGCAGGTTACACCTGAATTCAGCAGGGCTATAATTTGTGGTCTAGTTATCTCACTTGCAGTTGGCAGGGTTTTAATATCCACATAAAAGGGTATTTCACTGTCTGCACATCTCTGGTTTATTTTATATGTAGTGCAAAACCTCAGAATGTTCTCTTTAATAACTTGAAATTTTAATAAGGACCTAAGGAACAGTTGAAATGTGAGTGAACTTATATTTAAATGAGGGCTTTGAGAGCTTGGAGAGTCTAACTTGGTGAACTCTAATTAAATCCCACAAGGCCACCAGGTCTGCCTCCTTTGCTCTTGATAGTAAAAGTGAGGTCTTCAAAAAGAGTCCCCTGGCAGTATACAAGTGGGAGGAAAAAGAATCCTTCAACCCTGCACTATAGCATTTTATAAAGCACGAATTCCGGAAGGAGTACCAGAGAGAGGAACAATAGCAAGAGCATTAAAATGAAAACTCGCAAGCTGAAAAATAGGCATGGAGTATTAAAAGCAAATCTTTTAAAATAGTTGTTTCCTCTGCAATACTCAGGCATTCTTCACTGGACATACTACTTTAGATTGGGATGAGGTAACAGTGAGTATCCATCAACAGCTTTCATTAAAATAAATTTAGGCTTTTACAGCAGAAAGCCAATTCTGTTTGTTATTCATTAGGAGCCAAAAATTGGAATATTGTATTGAAGCTGGAAGTGTAGGGAAAGACAACACTCTTCTGTTATTTCAATAGACATCTCTGCCTTTTTAAAAAGTGGCACCTATATATTGGTAGACAGGGATGAGGGGTACTTTGTGCCAAACATGATCAGCAGACAAACATAACATTTTGGACAGACATGATTATATATGAATCAAACCTCAGATATTGTTGCCTTGCAACATCAGATCTGAGAAGCTGCCAAACAGTTTTCTGCTGTGCAGTAGCTGTGGTGGTGGATTTTCTGTTCCTCCAAAATTGCAGCTGTCTTTGTATCTGTGCAGTAAATGAAATTGATTCTCCTCCTGGGCCAGGTTGGTGAGGGGTACAACTCCAAAAGGTTGTGTGAAAATACACATGCAAGGAATAATGTTGAAAACATGGACTTAGATGAATACCAGAGGTAAGAGTAAACAAAAAAACCCAAAATCTTTATAATAACCATGGAGTGATGCCCCATTATGACAGATTTGTGGGCGAGGAAACTACAGCTTTCCATCAGGCTTCTCATAGACATGCCAGCCCTCCCAGGGGTGGGAGTCCCCCTGCTCTGGAACTGCTCCCCCAATGCTGATCAGCTGGCTGGTGCTCTGGTATTTGGGCAAAACCTCTATGGTAAAAATTACTTCTATTATAGATTTTTTTGTTCAAATACCAGAGTGCCCCACATCACTGGCAATGTGATGAGGTCTCTTCAGTACACTGGAAATTACATTACAGCAATGCTAGCAATGCTAGCTTGGGTTTCTCTTGGCTTCTGGTAAGGTTCCCCACATTGGTTGCAGGGGAGTTCTTGGCAACTCGATGGCTGCGTGAAAACATGCATCCATGAAATGCTGTCTATGGTATCCTGCCTCGTTTAGAAGGTATCCTAACCTTCTAAAATGACTTGAGCTGTTCACAAACAGCCAACCAGCTAAAAAAATGCCTGAGCATTACTAATATTTATTCCTAAAAATAGATGCACAAATTTAACAGGGATTATAACAAACCGGCCAAATGACATCCACAGGAGAATAAAAACTAATAATAAAACCCAAACAAAATCAAAAGCCACCCCACTGTCAAATCAACAGCAAAACAAATATTTTAAACCAGCATTGAAAGCCCTGGATAGTAGAATAACTTTGCACCTTTTGCAGAAAACCAGTCTTGAAGACTCTTTCTGTTGGTCATTCAATAAATTTGGCATCAGCAATTGGGATGGCAGCAGAAGACCTGACAAACCTAGGTAGAGCAATGGTGAGGGAAGTTGACTTGAAAAGCATAACTGATCTTCATATGGGGAAGGATGGTCCTTTGGCTACATAGACCTTTGGTTGTGAATGGCGTTAAATGTAAGAACCAACCCCAAAATATTTTAGAATATGGTTTGCATCCTTGTGCATTATTTATTCATTTACTCATTTAAATGCTTACATTATTTTGGTTTGAAAATGAGCCTTGTGCGGCTTCCGGTGTGAGTTTCCAACATAGCTGTCGTCTCCTGAATAAGGGGGAAACTTAATTCTTTGTTCAGGGTAGTATGGAGCCTTAATGGACTCCCTGCCTGCATTTCTCAGTTAGAGGTTTGCCCAGGATTATGTGCAAAATACTTTGAGCCGTTGATCTCAGCTGATGATTGATTCTGAAGCTTTGAAGATCCGGCGTGGAAAAGGAGCGTCGTTCAGCATCTACAAAGGATTAAGAGCCATTCAATTGGCTTAAGCCTGTTTGGATCTCACTCTCATTTGGGACTGATAAACATCTGAAAGACTAAGAAGACTGAAGTTTAAAAAGCATAGGCGCTAAGGTACTTTGATCATTATCTCTCGCTCCGGGACGTTTCTAAGCTAATCTAAATAACAGTGGAAGGTGGGAAAGCTCAAATAAGAAAGAAAGCGAGGGGAGGAGAAGAAATTTTGAAACTTGGACTCTGTTAAATTAAAGGCATTGATAGAATTTGGGAAAGAAGAAAATTGTTTTGAATACCTGTGGTCAATGACATAGGCTTCTGTGTTATGGCTCTGTACTTGCAATCAACATAACAAGTATTTAAAGACTGTGATATTTGGAGAACGAGAGCTGGGCTCAGTGAACCAGGAAGTAAAAGCTGAAGGTGTACTGGCAATCAACATAACAAGTAAAGACCGCGATAGTTGGAGAAAGTGATCTGGGATTTCAGGTTTTCACGGCTGGTAACATCATTAGGGCTTGTAGACTCTTTCGGGATCAAGTGCCGTGTTCTACTGGAGAAAGTTTTCCTTCCAGACGTTTCGTTCTCAGCTGCGGAGAACATGAAGTTAGGTGTATAATGAAGGCAGTAAATTCTAGAAAGGCTGCAGGTCCCGATAATATCCCTGGTTGTGTAGTAAAGGAATGTGCGGGGCAGTTAGCCGGGGTGTGGACTGAGATTTTCAATCGTTCTTTGTCACAATCCATTGTTCCCACTTGTTTGAAGGCTTCCCTTATTGTCCCAATACCAAAGAGGACGCCAGCAAAGGTTTTAAATGACTATAGGCCAGTGGCCTTGACTTCTGTGATAATGAAGTGTTTTGAACAATTAGTTCGAAAATATATTATTTCCTGCCTTCCTGTTATTTTTGATGAATATCAGTTTGCTTACAGGAAAAATAGATCTACTGAGGATGCTGTTAATACTGTTCTCTATACTGCTTTATCGCATTTGGATAAAAAGGGGACGTATGTTAGAATGTTGTTTGTAGATTTTAGTTCTGCTTTTAATACGATATCACCCCATAGATTGTTGTTTAAGCTTAAAGATTTGAAGCTGTCGGACTCTATATGTGAGTGGATTTTGAATTTTTTGTCAGGTCGTTCACAAAGGGTTAAAATGGATGGATATATTTCCTCCGTGAAGATCTTAAATACTGGCACCCCTCAGGGATGTGTCTTGAGTCCACTTCTTTTCACTATTTACATGTCTGATTGTGTTTCTAGCAGTCTGAGTAACAAAATCATTAAATACGCAGATGATACAACGTTGGTAGGGCTCATCTCTAAGGATGATGAGTCTGCGTATAGGAGGGAAGTTCAACAGCTGTCCCTTTGGTGTAAAGTAAATAATCTTATTTTTAATATAAATAAGACGAAGGAAATTATAGTGGATTACAGGAAGAGTAGTTTGGACATCCAGCCGTTGTTTATTGATGGTGTTATGGTAGAACAGGTGACAGAATGGAAGTTTCTGGGAATTACCATGAAACAAGATCTAACATGGGGGGCAAATACTTTAGCTCTAGAGAAAAAGGCCCAGCAACGACTATACTACTTAAGACTCTTAAGATCACTACAACTGTCAGGGAGTCTGCTGGT
Organism: Heteronotia binoei; assembly: GCF_032191835.1. Classification (NCBI taxonomy): domain Eukaryota; kingdom Metazoa; phylum Chordata; class Lepidosauria; order Squamata; family Gekkonidae; genus Heteronotia; species Heteronotia binoei. Next base: position 122,334,456 of record NC_083226.1, on the reverse strand, counting down.
TGCCTTTTATCGTAGTTCCATTGAGAGCATTTTATCTTATTGCCTCTGCGCGTGGTTTGGGAGCTGCACGGAAGCAGAGAGAAGGGTGCTCCAAAGAGTGACGAGAAGAGCACAAAAGATTTGCGGATGTTCTCTCCCCTCATTGGTGGATCTGTATAATATGAGATGTAAAAGGAAGATACAAATGATCCTAAGGGACCCTTCACATCTGGGCCATTTGCTATTTGAGATCTTACCGTCAGGTAGACGATATAGAGTGTTGAAGGCTAGGACAAACAGATTTAAGGACAGTTTCTATCCAAGTGCTGTGGTTAGGTTAAATGCAGGGTTATGAAGGATTATCTGTTTTAGATGTATTTAAATGGTTTTAATGGTTTTATGAATGTTTATCTGTTTTAGATGTATTTAAATGGTTTTAATGGTTTAAATGGTTTTAGATGTATTTAAATGGTATGAATATGAATATGTGTGTTTGATGTGTTGGTATGTTTGTGGAAGAGCACCTCATTTCGTTGCTCTCTTTTTGTGGAGAACAATGACAATAAATCAATCTATCTATCTATCTATCTATCTATCTATCTATCTATCTATCTATCTATCTATCTATCTATCATCTATCTATCTATCTATCTATCTATCTATCTATCTATCTATCTATCTATCTATCTATCTATCTATCTACCTATCTATCCTCAGTGGCGTTGCAGCCGGAGCAGGCGCTCAGACCTTCTTGGCTGCTGTGCATTGAGTGGGGCCAGGGCTCCTGGAGAGCTGCTATTTGTAGGCTGGAGGGGGTGTGATGAAAGGGCAATAGGTTTGTGGGTGTGCCCATTGTTTGGTGGGGCTTCCTGGAAGGGTAGTGATAAGGAAACTGGCTGTTGAATGTGACCATTGTTCTGTGTAAATTGCTGGGAAGGTTGGAAGGGGTTTGAAGATAAGGAAGATGGTTGTTGACTGTGCTGATTGTTCTGTGGAATTTTCTGGTTGTTCTGAGACTTTCTGCAATTTATAGTCTGTAGGGTGTTTTGCAGAGCTGGGTACCAAGATTGGTGGATGAAAATGCCTTCTTCCTTTCTGTTAAAATTGTGCTGGTGTTTGTAAATCTCAATAGCTTCTCTGTTCAGGCGGGTATGATAATGTGAGACCGTAGAAAGGACTTCAGTTCTTTCAAAGTGGATGACGTGGTCTCCTTCTTGAAGTGCATGTTCAGCTACAGCTGATTTTTCTGGCTGAAACAAGCGACAGTGTTGTCGAAGTTGAAGATTTTAAAGATGAACTGGGTATGGTTAAAAACAGGGTCAAGGAGGTTGAAAAGAAAGTTGATGTACATGCTCCCACCTTATTAAAACTTCAAGAGAAGGTAACAATTCATGTCTGCAGATTAATGGAAACTTAAGTGCATCTGAGAGGAATACCTGAAGGGGAGGGAATTGACTTAATGGATTATATGGTGAAAACAATTGCTGACTATTTAGAGGAAGATCCTGAAAAATTCAGAAACAAGTTGGACAGTGTCTATAGAGTTAATTCATCATATGCAAAAGACAAAGGCCTACCAAGAGATATAGTTATAAGACTAAGGTCAAAGGATGTGGCAGGGAAAATTCTAAATAAAAGTTTCCAAAAAGCTCTGACAGTGGAAGGGAGTAGAATTAAAATAATGAAAGAGCTGCCAAGACAAGTGATAAATGACAGGAAGAAATACAAGAGATTAACAGAGAAGCTGCGCGCAGAGGGAACGAGATACAGATGGATACTACCTGAGGGTTTGGGCTTTGAACAACGTGGAAAAAGGATTACAATAAGGAATGAGCAAGAGATGTACAGGTTTTTTTAAAGAGAATAAAGATTCTGCATCATAATGGAGTACAAGTTACTATCTTGGAATATAAATGGACTAAATTCACCACAAAAACGAAAAGCAACATTTCATTGGATTAAAAAGCAAAAATGTAATATAATTTGTTTACAGGAAGTTCATATACAACAAAAGGATTACAAATTTTTGTGGAATAAACAATTGGGATTGGAATTTTTTTCATTGGCGGATCAAAAGAAAAGGGGTGTGGTCTTTTACATCAAAGAACAATTAGAACCAAAACTGATATTTAAAGATAAAGATGGAAGATGTATAGCAGTGGAAGTGATGATGGATGCAAAGAAAACATTGTTATTAGGATTATATGTGCCCCACTGGTGGAATGCGCATGTTCTAGAGGAAGAAGCCTCGGCTCGTCTCTCTCCGGACAAGAAAAGAGATTAAGACCGAAAGCAAAGTAAATATTAAAGTTACGGGGTCATAAATAATTTGTAGAGAAGCTAAGAAGTTAAAGAAGCAAAAGGCGTGCTAAGAAGAGAAATAGCAGTTAAAAGGAGGGAGATAAGGAACGGAGGTGGTGATTAATAGCTCAGAAATGGCTGCCACAACAGTTAAACAGCTTTCGGAACAGATGGCTCAATTCCAGGCTTTAATGTTACAATCTCAGAACAAGATAGAAGAAGCCATTGGGGATGTAAAAAATGAGGTCAGTCAGTTGAATAAAGAACTGCAAAATATTAGACAACTGGCTAACAAGGCAGACAAGACGGCCTCAGTGAATAAGCAGGATATAATCCATTTAAAGGAACAGATCAAGAGCCGTTCTGACAGAGTGAGAAGGGCAAACCTTATCGTCCATGGTATTTCGGAAGACATTGATTCACGACATTTGGAAGACGGGATGTTGAAATGGATTTCAGAACAAGAGACAGGAGTAATGATTAGTGCTGACCATGTAGAAAGAGTGCATAGGTTAAGGACTAGGAGGTCTGGAGGAGAGCCCAGACTGGTAATAATTAAATTTGCAAGAGAAAAAGTGCAGCGGCAAGTGTTTATGGCTTTGAAGAAAAAGAAGGGATTGGAATATAAAGGAAAAAGAGTATTTGTAAGACAAGATTTTTGTAGTAAGACACTGGAAGAAAAAAGACAAATGAAGCCATTTGCAGACAAGCTATTTCAGAACAAGATGTTGTTTACATGGGCTTACCCAGCCACTATTGTAATTTATAAAGAAGGCAAAAGATTTACAGCAAGGAATCCAGCTGAAGCAAAGAAACTCTTGGAGAAGATGGGTTTGGACCCAGGGGAAACAGAAACTCAACCAGAGGAAGGGTTAAATGTCGATGAACCAGAGGAAGGGCCTTCTACACGTCAGGAGAAATGACAGAGGACGAGATTATAAGATGTCTAAAGGAGGAGGAACTTCTAAAAAAGGGAAGTACCCCACAATTAAGAGGGAGGGGGTGTTATGGTCTTAAATGAAGGAAAGAATAAAGAATCTGGGGGGGGGGAGGTGTGCCCACCCAAAGGTATAGGGAGGGTTGAGAGATCAACCCAAATGCGAGCCCTATACCAGAAGAGGGGAGGGGGGATGGGGGGAAGAGTAAGGGGAAAGGGTGTGGGAGGGGGAAAGGGAGAAAAGAGAGAAGTTTATTAGAACTTATTATCCAGCCAGAAAAGGGAGAGAAAGGGAATGAATATGGCTAAAACTTTGAAAATGCTTTCACTGAATGTCAATGGACTGAGTTCAGACCTGAAAAGATACAGATTAACAAGAGTGGCAAAGCAACAAAATATAGATATAATGTGTTTACAGGAAACACATAAGGCAAAGGATGACACTAAACCATTGATTAAGCACCCAGGGTGGAAGGTATTGGCTGAAGCTAGAAGTAGAGCTAAGGCGAGAGGAGTAGCAATTTTAGTACATACAAGGATTGATATTAGGATATTAGATCTGGTTAGTGATAGGGAGGGGAGATATGTTTTCATTAAAGGTAGGTATGCAGCAGTGGGGGAAAAGGACTATGAGTTTGACTACTAAAATAAAGAGTGTTTCGATGTTTTGGATGCCAAGGTTGTTATACTTATTTCAAACGATACCATTGGAGATAGACAAGCAAAAAATGAGTAACTGGAATACTAAAATAAGAGAATGGATATTTGGAAGTAGGAAATTTAGAATTCCAAAAAAGCTAGTATACAATCATCAATCGGAACTTGGATGGGGAGTTCCGGATATAATTAATTATTATGAAGCATTTCAGCTTAAGGCATTATTAGAGATAGAGAGGGAAGGGGATCAGAAATGGGTAAGGTTTGAGAATGAGGCTAATAACGGGGTAGGAAAACATGGCATCTTTACGAACATGGAGGTGAAGGAACTTAATTTAAACGTGGGACCAAGGAAGAATGGGTTAATGGTGTGGAAGAAGTGGCAGCCGAAATGGTTGAATCGGGTATCTAGATGGACGCCATTAGAAACGTTGATGGAGGGAGATAGGGAGCATAGGTGGAGCAAACTACTTAAGATTAAAGGATACAGAAGGGTAGAAGACTTATTAATATTAGATAAGTTAAAACCATTACAGGATTTACAAGAAGCGGTAGGAGTACAATATTGGCTTAAAGTCGCAGGATTGTATACTAAAGTTAAAAAGGAAGTGGAGAAAAGTAATATAAATGAAGAAGAACCTATGGAAAGGATTTATAAATTAATGGGTAAAACAAAAAAAGGAATAGTAAGCATTTTATACAGGAGTATGAATTCAGACAACGAAGGAGCAATAAGCTACCTTCAACGGATATAGAGTTCAGAAGGCCAAATAATGAAACAAACAGTGGAAAAGTTAATGGAAGGTTTAAAAAAAGTTAAAATTCACAAGGTTAGAGAAATGGAACTGAAATTTTTTACTAAATGGTATAGAACTCCGGCTACTTTAGCTAATATGTTTCCTGGGTTGAGCCCTAAGTGTTGGCATTGTAAGAAAGAGAAGGGATGGTACACCCACATGTGGTGGGAGTGCCCTGAGGCCAAGAAATTATGGAAAATGGTAGTGGGAATGATAAAGAAATTCTTTCAGGTAGAACCGAGAATTAACTTTGAATTGATGCAGATGAGTGTATTAGGGAATGAGACAATAGGGAAGAATAATCAAGATTTACTAAAAGCAATGATATCAGCGGGTAAAGCGGTAATAGCGGTAGGATGGAAGGATAAAAGTAAATGGAAGGAAAGAACTTGGCATAATTATCTCTCTGATTTTGTTCAGTCAGATATAGCTGCTATACTGACTCAAGAAGGCTCTTGGGAGGAAAGAAGAACAAGAATTAAGGAAAAGTGGCGGATCTACCTGAAATGGGTGAAGGAAGAAAAGAAAGTGGACATCCAGTGGAAGCTCCAAGTCCTTTGCCCCTGGCTGGAAGAAGAAGAAGATGTATAGTCTAAGGGGGGTGGAATGGGGGGGAAACATGTAAAATGGATATGAGAAAGTGTATAGACAAATGGATAATTTACAATAATAATAAAATATACATATAAAGGATTATATGCGCCCAATGGAGCAAAAGATGTTTTTTTTAAAGACATTAATCGACAGTTGGATGAAGTGTCCTATGACCAGATCCTGATGATGGGTGATTTTAATGGAACAATACAAAATAATACAGATAGATCTGGCCAAAAGAGGAATAATAAAGAAGGAAGACTGCCAAAATCATTTTTTGTGTTGGTTAAACAAGAAAACTTGGAAGATATTTGGAGAAAATTTAATCCTGAAGTAAGAGACTATACTTTCTTTTCAGCAAGACATAATACTTTTTCCAGAATGGATAAGTTATGGGGCTCTAAAAGCTTGGGCCTCATAACTAGAAAAGTGGAGATTCTACCAAAGGTTTGTGCAGATCATAACCCAATATGTTGGATTACAAAACTGCAAAAGAAAACAAGAAGATGGAGAATAAATGAGGACTTGCTACAAGATAAAGATATTGTGACTTTTCTAGAAAAGGAAACTACAGCGTTCTTTCAAATAAATGACACTGATGATATTCCAGATGGTTTGGGATACTTATAAAGCAGTAATGAGAGGACTATTAATTACATTGAATAATAAAGATAAGAGGGCTAAAGAAAAGCAGATGTTAGACATACAAAATGAAATAAAAAAAAGAAGGGGAACTAAGAAAAAGACCAGGGAAAAAGAAATTAATAAGGGAAATTACAATATTACAGTTCCAAGTAAGACATTTGTTGAATAAAGAACTAGAATGGAACTTAAAAAGTTTGCAACAGAAATCATTTGAAAGTGCGAATAAACCTGGGAAGTATTTAGCTTGGCAACTGAAGAAAAAGAAAGAAAACAAAATTATCAACAAAATTGTGGCAAACGGAAAAGAGATAGTTGATCAAGAAGGAATTAAAAGAGAATTTTAAAATATTATGCAAATTTATTTAAAGGTGTGAAAATCAAAAAAGAAAAAATGGAAGAGTATTTACGAAATATTAAAATAGCACCCCTGACTGAGTATATGAAAAAGATTTTGAATTACCCAATAGAAAAAATTGAAATTGAAGCAGCAATAAATGTAATGAAAGTAGGTAAGGCTCCCGGGCCAAATGGATATACAACTAAATTTTATAAAATTCTTAAAGATGAGATAGTACCAAAATTGCAAAAATTGATGAATACGATAAGAATAAAAGGGGAAATTCCAAATACTTGGAAAGAAGCTGTAATTTCGTTGATACCCAAGGAAGATAGAGATGTCACAAATGTAAAGAACTATAGACCAATTTCATTACTAAACAATGATTATAAGATATATACAAGAATCTTGGCAGAATGACTTAAGCAATATTTGATCAATTTTATAAAGGAAGATCAAGCGGGATTTCTCCCTAAAAGGCAAATAAGAGATAATGTAAGAACTGTTGTAAATATTGTAGAATATTATGAGAAGCATCCAGAAAATGAGGCGGCGTTATTTTTTGTAGATGCAGAAAAAGCCTTTGACAATTTGAACTGGGACTTTATGTTTGCAGTAATGGAAAAAATAAATTTGGGAGAATATGTTATAAGAATGACAAAAGCAATATATACGGATCAATATGCAAAATTGTGTATAAATGCAGACCTTACAAAAGAAATGAAGGTGAGCAAAGGTACAAGACAAGGATGTCCGCTCTCACCATTGTTGCTTATAATGACTCTTGAAATTCTGTTAAGGCAAATACAAGATGACAAAGAGATAGAAGGATTGAAAACTAGAGGATTTTCTTATAAATATAAAGCATTTGCAGATGATATTGTGTTCATAACTGAGAATCCGATACAAGTGGTACCTTTGTTGATAGTTAAGATAAAAGAATACGGAGAAATGGCAGGACTATATATAAATAAAGAGAAGTCAAAATATGCAACTAAATAGACAGAAAGAATTGCAGTTTGACGGGATGCGAAGTTACTTCTAAAGTTAAATATTTAGGTCTAGAAATAACTATGAAGAATATCGATTTGTATAAAAATAATTATGAAAAATTATAGTGTAAGATGGATAAAGATATGATGAAATGGAATAGACTCAATTTGTCCTTGTTGCGTAGGATTGCTGCAATTAAGATGAACATTCTGCCAAGAATAATGTATTTGTTCCAAACTATTCCGATTGTGAAAGATAGCAAACAATTTAACAAATGGCAAAGGAAGATTTCTGAATTTGTATGGGCTGAGAAGAAACCAAGGATTAAGATGAAAATTTTAACAGATGCTAAGGAGAGGGGAGGTTTTCAACTTCCAGATTTAAGACTGTACCATGATGCAGTTTGTTTGACATGGATAAAGGATTGGATGATGCTGTTAAATAAACAACTCTTATTGTTAGAAGCTCATGGGAACAAATTCGGCTGGCATGCTTATATGTACTATGGGAAAAATAAGATGGATGGTCTTTTTTCTCACCATTATATCAGAAATAATTTACTAAATACATGGATAAAATATAAGAAATATGGTGATGAAAGAAAGCCGCTATGGATAGTGCCAGCAGAAGTAATAAAAATAACAGCTGCATCTGATGAAGACAGAGGGCTGTCATATAACCAACTGCTAAAGATTCAAGGTGATAAAGTTGAATTAAAATCTGCAGAAGAGTTAAATAACAAGTATGACTGGTTTCAAATGCAACAAATAAAAAGCTTGATGGAAAATGATATTAAATCTGTTGGAATTAGACGTGAGCAAACGGAATTGGAAAAGGTTCTGCTTGGAGATAATGAAAAATTAATATCAAAAATATATACATTATTGTTGAAATGGTCTACAGAAGAATAAGTAGTAAAATCTCAAATGATTAAATGGGCAATTAATGTAAACAAGGAAATACAAATGGATACATGGGAATATCTTTGGAAGAACTCGATGAAAATATCAACATGTCAGAGTATTAAAGAGAACTGTTTCAAGATGATGTATAGGTGGTATATGACTCTGAAAAAACTGGCAAAGATGAGTAAAAAGATGTCAGATAGATGTTGGAAATGTAAGAAACATGAAGGTTCTTTTTACCATATGTGGTGGACTTGTGGAAAAGCGAAAAAGTTTTGGCAGATGATACAACAAGAAATATTGCAAATTTTGGGATATGATTTTAAGAAAGAAGCAGAGACTTTTTTGTTGGGATTACAAATGGAAAAATTTTCAAAAGAAGATAGAACTCTAATTTGGTACTTGCTCTCAGCTGCTAGGACATTATATGCGCGGTTATGGAAACAAGAAAAAATACCAGAGAAATGGGATTGGATTGTGAAAGTTTTATCATGGAGTGAGATGGATAAACTAACAAGAACTTTAAGAGACTATGATTTGGAAGTGTTTAAAAGGGAATGGAAGAAATTTTAGAGGATATATAGAAAAAGAGTGGAATTTGAAAGGACATTGGGCAAGTTTTTAACAATGAATTTAAGAAAAGGGAGAAATTGAACCTTGATGGGTTAAGGGTACCTTTATAAGTGAATTTAAGTATATAACATCGGCGGAAGTCTAGTAAAGGAGGGAGGGGGGATTAGAAAAATATCATATGGGTTAGGGATAGTAATGATATAATTAGATATTGTTACCATATGTTATTAATAAATTGTTTTAAAATGAAGAAAATGAGCTTTGTGCTTCATTTTGTTCACGTTATGCGGGAAACTAGGTTGATCTAGTACCCTGATCTAGTACCCTGGAGGGCTTACTTGTTATTGTTCATGTAATTCTGTGTGCAGTGTTGACTGGGGTGTTTTGCCAAGGCTTCTTCCTATGAAGCGTCCTAATTAATGAGGGGCAGAAACTGGGAAAATAGTGGTTCGTGTTGGTTCATGATTTGATTGCATGAACCACAAACTTACACAATCTTTTCAGTTTCCCAAACTTGTTCATGGTTTGTTTGGTTTGGGAGGTGGTAGAACAGCCCCCTTGTGTGTTAGAGAATCCAAACTCACCAGAAGTCTTCAGCAGGCTCTCCTCCACCTGCTGCCCAAGTTTGATGAAAACTGGCTTTGGGGTGTCTGACATATAGCCCTCCAAAGCAGGTGCCCCCAGGAAAGCTAAGCTCTAGCTTCAGGTTCAGTCCCTGGAACCACAGAAAGGAACACCTTCCCTGTTAGCAGAGGTGTTTAAAAAATTGCCCCATTATGTGAGGGGAAGGGAAAGAGTCCCTCAAAGCCTCCCCTAAATCAGCCATGCAGCAAACGTGTAAATTTGTGTAAGTTTGTGGCTCATGCAATCAATTTCCTGTTCTCGTGCCAACTAACTCTTCTCTCTTCATGCTGCAAAGTGAAAGCACCTGAGCAACTGGTATTATACTGGCGTATAATTTGCTCCAATAGAGCAGAATGGGAGCTCCGTTGTTGGCTCCCAGAGTTGCCAGTCAAGCTATGTTTTTGGTGTTTCTAGGGCTCTCTAGAAGTTCAACCCCAATGTTGCCTAGGAATTGATTGAGTTGTCTGGAGAATGAACAACAAAAATGAACCACCTGAACCTCCACAGAATTTGGGAATGATGTTACCAAACAACTGGTTTAAAACCAACCACAAACTGGCCCAGTTCGTGCTCAAACCATGGTTCATACCCATCCAGGGGTGGAATTCTAGCAGGAGCTCCTTTACATATTAGGCCACCCCCCTGATGTGTGGGGTGTAAGCCTTGTAAACTCTTGGAGGATTGGCTACATTAGGAGTGTGTAGCCTAATATGCGAAAGAGCGCCTGCTAGAATTCCACCCCTGTGCCAATCCCTAATCCTAATCATTATGCAACGTTGTATCTCCATTTCTGAGATAGGCTTACTTATGAAAGACGTTGCTCAAGACACACTGCACTTTCTCTTGTCTTCCCCTTCCAGCAGATCTGTGGTAATTGTTCAGAAATCAGTTGCTGTATTAAACTGCAAATATGAATTTTTAATCTCACCACTGCCAATTTAAAATTAAGATTATTTGTTGGATCTGTAGCAGTAACATGCAAAGAAAGTTTAGAGTTCTTTGTGAGACACTTTCATTTCCTATACATTGATTATTGCTGTGATACTCAGAAAAACTCAAGAAAAATGTTGGAAAGATCCTTCCAGGACCAGGACCTTCCAGGACCAGGAGTACCATATGCTGTGATTACAATGTGGGTACAAAATAATCTTGTGTCTGCAGATCTGCAATACACAAAACACTCTATATGCAGTATTCTTTTATGGCCGCAAATGGGACTACCTTATCATTCTGTTGGCAATTAGAATATTTCAAGCTTGTTCCAAGGAACTGCATGTTAAAGCTTTCATTTCTCAGAGCCTGTCAGTCTCACAGCTTTTTACTCAAATAGGTGACAAAATAATGGACTAACATGTGCCACTTTTAATCTTACAGTGCTTAAAATATGGTGACAATAACATTTCCCCTTCAAATGCAGCATATACTTGGGAGGACCTGACATTTTCTAAAACTTCCTACATCACATCCACCAGGAAACTTTGCCATTGCTACAAATGAATGTTGCTTTTTATATTAAAATATTTTAATAATATCCTTTATATAGCTCAGATTGACATTTCCACCTCCTCAGCCTCACACATTCTGATAAAACAGCCCTTTCATGACAAAAATAGTTTTTTAACTATATACAGTGTTTTTTTTTATTATAGGGAAAATAGATTAGAAACAAACCCACAAAATGATTACTGATTTTGCCCCCAGTCGGAAGAATGAGCCAAACACAAAATATGGGTATAAACAGGGCAACTTTATTAAGCATGAAAACTGCATGGGGCAACCTAGCTATCCGGACAGGCCAAGGGAAACCCCTGACTCTTCCCTGTCCGGCAGGGCGAGCCACCCAGCCCCCGGCAGAAGCCACTTGCTAGTGGCTAATGCCAGGCCAGCAAAGGCCAGGTATACCCTACGCCGTCCCAGCGCCATATTCCAGAGCAGCCTGCCAGAGAAGGGAACCCTATAGCAGGCTTCGAAGCAATGAGCCGTACAGCCCAGCTGCTGTTCCATACCGCCACATTCCTTGAAACAGGGAATGACCTAAGGGTCCTCACCGATTACCTGAACTAACCAATAAAAATCCTGCTAAAGTTACCAATTTCAAAAAACTAATAGCCCAACACTGCAAACAGTACAAGGTAGGCAAAACACATCCCAACAGTGCCAATCATTGAGATGAAAAAATTCCTACCTAGCTCCATACAACACGGCGACCGGAGAAGCCTGTACTATTGCTGGGAGGGAGGGTGGGCCATGAAACTGGAGGAGTGTCCAGGCTTTTAACCCCGCTCCACACCCCCTGCACATTCCCAGATGAGGGAGGCTTGTTTGCCTCGCCTCCTTCCGTATCACCCGCAGGTCCTCAGTGGCCTGCAGCGAAAGGGCCTTGCCTTTCAGCAAACCGAGGTCGTTGCCACCGAGGTGGACAACCAAAATATGTGGTGGAGGACCATTCCTCCCCTGGAACAAGAGTGGCAGAAGCCCGGCCCACCGCAGGCCATGCCGGCCCTGCCACTCCATGACGGCCCACTCGCTGAGCCCCAACTGGGATCCAATTGGCGAACGTTTAGCCTGGTGGGCCACCCAAAACACCATGCTGTGGCCAATGATCAAAATCCTGCGCCATTCAGGCTGCGCCACAGCACCTAAGAAACAGAAAAAACAACCAATTGAACAAACAGTGGTAACCGGTCACCTTTGAGGAACCTACTCAAGCGTCCAATGGGCGAACATAACTTTTATACGCTGCGGACCTCCAACGGCCCACCCGCTGTATAACAGGTCCCGGGTATCCCATTGCAGCAGCTGTGGAAGCCGCCCCAATCCAAAAGGAATGGGTACCGAATCTGACCCCTCCCAACCCCAGTTTCTCCAGGGCCCTGGAAGTGATCATCCAAAACTGAAACTTGGTCAACGGTGACCCATCAGCATGACAAAACAGGGGGCCCAGCTCCGCACCCCTAACTGCAACATACTGTCTTAATGCAAAAACCGGGCAAATACCCTTCTCCTGGCACTGGCCCAAAGTGATTACTGTCCCTTTCTGCTTTTGATCCGTCTTGGACCTCCGTACCCTGAGGGTACCTGGTTACCCTCAAATTTTACATCTCCAGCCTGCAGGGCCCGACCTGAAGAATCATGGCGCGAGCTGAGCACTAGCTCACTCACTCTAAACGCCCCAAAGAAAGCTGTTAGGGACGCAGCATGAAACAATAAAGTCTCAAACCTAGACTTACACACTGCCTTCCATACCACGTGTAAGCCCCTTAAAACAGAAGGAGAAAAGGGGTGCCTGGTATAAAGCCTAGGGCCCTGCTCACGAGCCCAACCCTCCAACATCTTACGCAGCCGAAAATCGCCTGCATTATCAGCAAGGCCTTTAATCTTGCTGTTAAATGACAATGCAGCCAACTTAGCCCTTATAGATTTGATGACCAGCCCCTTACCTTTTAAATGAACGCAGAACTGCATGAGGTGCTCAGCCGGAATGGGCCAATGTAAGCCCAACCCTACCTGTTCCCTAAATCTGCGAAACTGCTCGGCGGCCCTCGTATACACCTTCCTGGCACTGGGCGCCAGGGCTAACTGCATTGCCTGGTCGGCCTCAACTCTCCAAGCCTCCATATTTCCAGTGGCATCCGAACCAGCCGCTGGTCGGCCTCTGGTGCAAGTTGTCGGAACCGCTCCATCTGCCGACGAGACAGAGCGTCCGCCACTCCGTGGCACACACCTGGAACATGCTTGGCAAGAAATAAAATATTCATTCACAAACATCTTAACGTAAATGCCCTAACCAGGCCCATAACAGGAACAGATTTGGAAGCCAGTGTATTAATCACATGAACCACGGCCAAGTTGTCGCACCAGAAGTGCACAACATGATTGGCCAACTCAGTTCCCCATAGCTGAACCGCAACCACTATCAGAAAAAATTCCAGAAAAGTAAGGTTGCGGCAAATTTCTGTACCTAACCATTCCTCGGGCCAGCTTTCAGCGCACCAATGGCTGCAAAAGTACACCCCAAAGCCTGATGAACCAGCTGCATCAGAAGTAATCTGCAGCTCAGCCTCAATCCTCAAATCTTCACGCCAAAACGACACACAGTTGAATCAGGACAAAAACTGCTCCCAGACCTCCAAATCTTGATGCATGCCTCGACTAATCCTAATCCTGTGATGAGGCAAACGTAACCCACCCATGGCGTCACAAAGACGCCGTAAAAATGCCCTGCCAGGAGCCACCACTTTGCATGCAAAGTTAAGATGGCCCACAATCTGTTGAAGCTCGACCAGTGAAATCTTACGCTTAGCTTTAGCCATTGCCAGCATCAATCGCAAGCCTTGTACCTTCTCAAGGCTTGTCTGACTGTATCCAACTCAATACCCAGGAACGTTAAGACCCTTGAAGGGCCCTTGGTCTTCTCATGAGCCAGAGGGACCCCCAATTCCTCAGCCAACTGCAGGAACACATGGAGCATCTGGTCGCACTGTCCAGACCCTCCCGCACCCACAAACAAAAAGTCGTCCAGGTAATGGACTGAATTGGCGGACCCTGCCCTATTACGTAGGGCCCATTCCAAAAAGGAACTAAACCGCTCGAAGGCAGAACATGATATAGAGCAACCCATAGGTAGTGCCCTATCCATGTAGTATTTGCCTTCAAACATAAACCCCAAAAGCTCAAAGTCATCTGGGTGAACCAGAAGATGACGAAATGCTGACTTGATGTAGCATTTTGCCATTTCAGCTCCCACACCACAGCTCCTCACCACTTTGACTGCCTGGTCAAAGGATGTATAATGGACCGAACAAAGATAGTCAGGAATAGCATCATTCACCGACCCCCCTTTTGGAAAGGGCAAGTGGTGAATCAGACGAAACTCCCCTGGAGTTTTCTTTGGCACCACGCCCAAAGGGGAAACCCTTAAATTGGGAACAGGAGGACTATCAAACGGGCTCAAAATGTGGCCCTCCGCACACTCCCTATCTAACTTATCGTGAACTATCTCCTCCATCCCCAGGATGGAACTTAAATACTTTGCCATACAAAGGCCCCTAGGGCCCTGAAATGGAATATGAAACCCAAAGTGAAAACCGTCAACAAGATACTTCCTATCTATGGCCCTGGGGTAATTGGCCAGAAGCTCTTTAAGTACCCCCAGCCTGATTGGGCTGGGTCCCTTTACTAGCAGGTTGGGTACCACTGCCCCCGCCTGACCTCTTCCCCCCTGGCTTGGACCTGGATCTACTGCACGCTGACAAGGCATGTGAGCCCGCACACAATGGGCACTCATGCTTATACTTGCACATTTTTCTGTTACAAACACCTTGTGATGTATACTCCCAACACAACAGTCGGGGTTGAACTGGCTGCCCCGCTGAAGCACGGGGACCAACTGAACCAGCCTGTTTACTAACCAAATGCCCACTATCGGACCTGTCACTGCTATTAGGCTTGGCCAGGGACATCAGCTGCAGCCATAATTGTTGGTTACTCTGATCCCACAGTATTGCGGGATTTAACGCCGCCCGCATACGGAACTCCTCGTCATATTGCAGCCACGCTGCGCCAGAGAAGTCCGTATACGCCTTATAAATGATATCACAGTATTGAAACAGCAGGGCAGCCCGTAAAGGTTGCGCCTTCGCTATCACCCCTACGTATATCAAAAATCCAGGCAACCAATTAGCCCAATTTCTATCGACCTTACGCCGCTTGAGCTTCTCCTTATCCTTCTCATCCATCTTGCCCTTATCCTTCTTCTCAAGCTCCCTATAAAGAAGGCTAAAGACATCAACATAATCGCCCCGCAAGATCTTCTCCCTAGTAGCCACTGTCAGATGGTCACCCAGCGGCATGGCTGTGTCCCCAAAAGAATGGGACTGAAAGGGAACTGATCCAAAAGGTGTAGGAGGCGTGACCCACCCAGCCCACTGCGCAGCGGGCCAACCAACTGGCCACTGACTATATTGCTGTTGCCCCCATGGCAACAACCTGCCTACCGACTGCTGTGAAGAAACCCCCTGCAAAGTAGATGGCACAGCCCATGATGCAGCAACTTGTGTATGGACCCAAGGATTAGGCTGCCCATGAGATGTTGCTGCCCATGCCCCAGGCCCACCAGCAATGGGAGAAGACCCCCCTAAACTACCAGGACCGAACATGGCCGTGGAGCCAGACAGGCCAGGCATGTAGGGGGAACCCCAAATTCCCCAGAGCCAACCGCCAGTATTGCTTATATTTCCCTTCTTACCATCAGAATCCCCAACATTAACAGCCAACGCCACTGGAGCTGGAACCCCTCCAGGCCTGGAGGGGCCCACCCCATAGGGAGAATCCTCAACTTCTGACTCAGAATCATTGTCTGCTGGCCCCTGGCTTGGCCCTCCAGCAGCGTCATTCTGAGCGGCCATGTCCTGAAAAGAAGAAAGACAAGCCAGAACCTCTTGTTCAAAAGCCCTAGTGGAGGTCCTAGCAGCCTTACAGCCCTTTGCTAACGCAGGCTTAACCAGAACCAAACCATGATGTTTCTCTAACACGCCCAATTGCTCAATTATGGTGGGCCTAGTGCGAGCCTCATCCTCCTCACCCGGCTGTGGCTCCGGGGCATTTCTCTTAACCCCTATACAGGGCTGTTTTCCCTTGGATCCCCTTTGCCCTTTCTTAGGACCCCAAATCACCCAAATGGGGTGGTGGTGGTGGTGGTGCCAGGCAGTATAAATATGGACCCAAAGGTATTCCCCAATCTGGTCAAATAACACTAAACAAAAATGGCTGCTAATTGCCATACAATACTGCCCAAATTTGCCCTAAAGGCACAACAAGACTAAATCAGCCAGAGCACAGATGTGTATCCCCAGAGGCAGAGACTGCTTAACAACCAGGGCCCCCAACGTCAACAGAAGCCACATACACCCAGGGCCCCACCCAGCCTCTCTATAGGTGCCCAGCTGGCCGGGGGGCAGCCCAGCCTAATTTCAACGTCAAGACTATCCCTGACAAAAACAAGAGACACACCTCACTCCCCTGTATAGCTAGCCCATCCCAACCCAATCCACTCCCAGCCCACTACAGCGCTGGAACGGGTCCCCGCGGTCTAAAGACAGCCGGAGGCTGCAAGAAAGCAGGGGTGGAGGGGGTGGGTGGGTGAGGAAATTGAAACCGCTGAAGAGCTCCCGCCCAGACGCCCCTAAGGGGAGCCTTTGCCATGTACGACTTCCCTTTGGCCGCCGAACCCTTCCCTTCACTAACAAGCAACAAAAGGGGGGGTTGCTCGGGAAATGCGCCCAGTCCACGTTCGGTCGGGAAGGCTAGCCGGTGACCACATCGCGTCTCCGCGGTCTGCAGACCAGCGGAGACGAGGAAGAGCGAATGAGAAGAGGAGGGAGGAAAGAACGGACGAAACCGGATGGCCGACGCTCCATGGAGGACGACAAAGACCCTTTCCACGAAAAGCCCGGACGCAAGTGTGCCAAGGAGGTGTGTCTGGGCTTTTAACCCGACTCCATGCCCCCTGCACATCCCCAGATGAGGGAGGCTTGTTTGTCTCACCTCCTTCCGGGGCGGCAAAAACAGCCCCCGCCCTAAGCTGCTGTAAAGCGGCGCGGGCGGGAAGGGGCCGCATTACTATTGCTATTTGTATTGTACGACTTCTGGAGGACATAAGAACATAAGAAAAGCCATGTTCGATCAGGCCAATGGCCCATCCAGTCCAACACTCCGTGTCACACAGTGGCAAAAAATTTATATATACACACACACACACTGTGGCTAATAGCCACTGATGGACCTCTGCTCCATATTTTTATCTAAACCCCTCTTGAAGGTGGCTATGCTTGTGGCCGCCACCACCTCCTGTGGCAGTGAATTCCACATGTTAATCACCCTTTGGGTGAAGAAGTACTTCCTTTTATCCATTTTAACCTGTCTGCTCAGCAATTTCATCGAATGCCCACGAGTTCTTGTATTGTGAGAAAGGGAGAAAAGTACTTCTTTCTCTACTTTCTCCATCCCATGCATTATCTTGTAAACCTCTATCATGTCACCCCGCAGTCTACGTTTCTCCAAGCTAAATAGTCCCAAGCGTTTCAACCTTTCTTCATAGGGAAAGTGTTCCAGCCCGTTAATCATTCTAGTTGCCCTTTTCTGGACTTTCTCCAATGCTATAATATCCTTTTTGAGGTGCGGCGACCAAAACTGAACACAGTACTCCAAATGAGACCACACCATCGATTTATACAGGGGTATTATGATACTGGCTGATTTGTTTTCAATTCCCTTCCTAATAATTCCCAGCATGGCGTTGGCCTTTTTTATTGCAAACGCACACTGTCTTGACATTATCAGTGAGTTATCTACCACGACCCCAAGATCTCTCTCTTGGTCAGTCTCTGCCAGTTCACACCCCATCAACTTGTATTTGTAGCTGGGATTCTGGGCCCCAATGTGCATTACTTTGCACTTGGCCACATTGAACCACATCTGCCACGTTGACGCCCACTCACCCAGCCTCAACAGATCCCTCTGGAGTTCCTCACAATCCTCTCTGGTTCTCACCACCCTGAACAATTTAGTGTCATCCGCAAACTTGGCCACTTCACTGCTCACTCCCAATTCTAAATCATTTATGAACAAGTTAAAGAGCATGGGACCCAGTACTGAACCCTGTGGCACCCCACTGCTTACCGTCCTCCACTGCGAAGACTGCCCATTTATACTCACTCTCTGCTTCCTATTACTTAGCCAGTTTTTGATCCACAAGAGGACCTGTCCTTTTACTCCATGACTCTCAAGCTTTCTAAGGAGCCTTTGATGAGGAACTTTATCAAAAGCTTTCTGGAAGTCAAGGTAAACAACATCTATCGGGTCTCCTTTGTCCACATGTTTGTTCACCCCCTTAAAGAAATGTAACAGATTAGTGAGGCAAGATCTTCCCTGACAGAACCCATGCTGAGTCTTCCTCAATAACCCATGTTCATCAATGTGCCTACTTATTCTGTCCTTGATAATGGTTTCTACCAACTTTCCCGGTATTGAAGTCAGACTGACTGGCCTGTAATTTCCCGGATCTCCTCTGGAACCCTTTTTAAAGATGGGGGTGACATTTGCTACCTTCCTGTCCTCAGGAACAGAGGCAGATTTCAATGAAAGATTACAGATTTTTGTTAGAAGTTCCACAAGTTCAACTTTGAGTTCTATCCCCAGAGGAAGCCTCAGTTCAACCGCAATTATGGAACTTTAATAGGGCTATTAGATACAAGGACCTATTAGATGATAATGGTAAAATGAAAAGGAAAGAGGATCTTGAAGCTGCTGGGATAAAAATACATTGGTGGGAGATGACCCAGATTATGACAAAATATAATAAGGATAAAGTAAGGGGGTTTCGCAAAGAAAATTTCGATTTCGATAAAATACTTTATACGGAAAAAAATAAGGTCATCAAAAAGATTTACAACTATTCGATCCAAATAAAGCTAGAAGATGAAATTGTGAAACAAACTATGATCAGATGGGCTAAAAATTTTGAAAGGAATATTAATCTAGAACAATGGTCCTTTTTCTGTAAGTTAAATTATAAGACTCTTAAACCGGTTCACTATAGAGAAAGTTTCTTTAAACTATTTCATCGATGGCATATTACTCCATTGCAGTTATCCAAAATTAGTAAAAAAAAATCACCTAAGTGTTGGAAATGTGGAGTAATGATAGGCACCTATTATCATATATGGTGGTCGTGAAAAATATCAAAAAAAAATTGGGTTAAAATTCATGGATTGTTAAAAGAGATTTTAAACATAGACATACATTTTAAACCGGAGATGATGTTATTATCTTTAGTAAGAAATGAAATCCCACAAGAGGATGAGTATCTAACAATGTATATTCTCACGGCGGCAAGAATTCTATTTGCCAAATATTGGAGACAGAAGACTTGCCCAGTTCAAGAGGAGATTGTTGATAAAATCTTGCGAGCCGCAAAGATGGATGTTTTATCTAATTTGTTGAAAGGGGTGTCGAAATGTGATGCTCTTAAAAAATGGGAAAAATTCTATTACTGGATGAAGAAATATTAATTGGGGGGATGAGAAAACGACTGGGGTATTTATGTTTGTATTTAAGGTTATGGTTTGCTTTTCCTTTCTTAATCCCAAATACGATAACCATTGAAGCTTTCTGTTTGACCACACTCACTCTCCTCTTGTATGAATATTACGATGTTTTTCTTTTTTCTGTTTTACTTAATGTTGTAAGTTGTTGCATGTTGAATGAAGCAATAAAAGAATAATTTAAAAAAAAAGAAAAAAAAAGAACTCTAGGATAGATGCCATCCGGACCCGGTGACTTATTAGTTTTTAATTCATCCATCA
Source organism: Heteronotia binoei (assembly GCF_032191835.1). Lineage (NCBI taxonomy): Eukaryota > Metazoa > Chordata > Lepidosauria > Squamata > Gekkonidae > Heteronotia > Heteronotia binoei. The sequence continues at coordinate 122,314,750 of NC_083226.1, read as the reverse complement.
GTTGTAAGACCTCCTCTTTTGTCACCTCAATCTGACTCAGGTCTTTCAACACCCCTTCCAAAATTAGTGGTTCTGGGGCTGGCAAAAAGTTCTCATCTTCCACAGTGAAGAAGGAGGCAAAAAATTTATTCAGCTTCTCAGCCATTTCCCTATCCTCCTTCAGTAATCCTTTTACCCCATGGTCATCCAAGGGCCCCACTGCCTCCCTGGCTGGTTTCCTACTTCTAATATATTTGAAGAAATTTTTATTGTTGGTCTTTATGTTTTTTGCAATATGCTCCTCATAGTCCCTTTTTGCCTGCTTGATCACAGTCTTGCATTTGATTTGCCACAGCCTGTGTTCCCTTTTACTAATCTCACTTGGACTGGTTTTCCACTGCTTAAAGGAGTCCTTTTACACCTTCCATTACTTTGTTTGTTAACCATGCAGGCCTTTTCTTATGCCTGTTTGTGCCTTTCCTAACTTGTAGTATGTATTTTATCTGAGCTTCTAGGATTATAGTTTTAAATAGTCCCCAAGCTTCCCCAAGGGTTTTGACCGTATTTACCTTTCCTTTCAGTTTCCTCTTCACATGCCTCCTCATCTCAGTGAATTTACCCCTTTTAAAGTTAAACGTGGTTGTGGCGGTCTTTTGGGGCAACTCCCTATTTATACAAACAGTGAAATCAATAACATTATGGTCACTGCTCCTATGCGGCGCAATTACTTTTACATCTCTCACTAAGTCTTGGGCATTACTTAGGACCAAATCCAGGATTGCCCCACCCCTGGTAGGTTCTGAGGCCATCTGCTCCATAGCACAGTCATTGAGAGCATCAAGAAACTCAATCTCTTTCTTTTGACCAGAACACATATTGACCCAATCAATCTGCGGGTAGTTAAAATCACCTATTACGACACAGTTTTTACATTTAGCCACTATCTTTAAGCCTTCCATCATATTATAATCGTCCTCTCTCTTTTGATTTGGTGGGCGATAACAAACTCCCATAGTTAAATTTCCTTTTGGGCCCTCTATTTCAACCCAAAGCATTTCTAAAAGGGAATCTAATTCTCTGACCTCAGTATTACTGTACCGTATATCCTCTCTGACATACAGAGCCACCCCACCTCCAACCCTTCCCTCCCTATCCTTCCGATATAAGTTATATCCAGGAATCACCGTGTCCCACTGATTCTCCTCATTCCACCAAGTTTCTGAAATTCCCACAATGTCTATGTTTTCTCCCAACACTAAACATTCCAATTCACCAATTTTACTTCGAACACTTCTAGCATTTGCATACAAACATCTATAATTTCCCAGGAAAGCTAGGCCCACCACCTTCTTCCTGCCGCCTCGAGACTCTGGCAGACAGTCCATACTGTTTGTCACCATCATAGTGGACAACTCTGATCCATTACCCGGTAGAAAAATAGCAGCCAACCCTTCATCTCTTTGAGACGAGTCCTCCCGAATCAGAGACATTTCATCTCCTGTCGGCTTTCCCCCAAGATTTAGTTTAAAAACTGCTCTGCTACCTTTTTAATTTTAGTTTAATTAAAAACTAAAATTAAAAACCAAGATTTAGTTTAAAAACTGCTCTGCCACCTTTTTAATTTTAAGCGCCAGCAACCTGGTTCCACCCGGGGACAAGTGGAGACCGTCTCTTTTGTACAGCCCCCAATTGTTCCAGAAAGCATCCCAGTGCCTAACAAACTTAAACCCTTCCTCCTTACACCATCGTCTCATCCGCACATTGAGACTTCTAATTTGTGCCTGTCTCTCCTGCCCTGCACATGGAACAGGTAGCACTTCTGAGAAGGCTACCTTGGAGGTCCTGACCTTAAGTCTCCCACCTAGCAGCCTAATTTTTTCCTCCAGGACCTCACGACTGCATTTCCCCACATCGTTAGTGCCAACATGCACCACGACCACAGGCTCCTCCCCAGCACTGTCTATTAGCCTATCTACTACACATGTAATGTCCGCTACCTTCGCACCAGTAAGGCAAGTCATCATACGGTCAGTGCGCAGTTTCGCCACCCAGCTGTCTACTTGCCTAAGGATCAAACCACCAACTACCAACCCCCCCTCCCCCTGCCCAGAGATGGTTCCTTGGCGCGGAAGGATTCCCGCTCACCAACTTAAGAAGAGGTCCCTTCTGAGGGCGCATTCCCCTTATCCTCAGCATGGTGCCCTGTTCCCTCTCGACCCTCACGCTCTCTGGCAGCAATGGGGCTGCTATGTTCAGACCGGGGCTCATCTAATATGCCCCCAAGAGTCTTCCCCAAGTGCCTAACTGACCATCTTTACTTCTCAAGGGCAGTCACCTCGGCCTCAAGGGTACAAACACATTCCCTGAGGACCAGGAGCTCCTTGCATCGAGCACACATCCCAAGACTTCTGTCCTTTGGGCAGATAGTCGTACATGTGACATTCAGTGCAAAACACTGGAAAGCCCCCACCCCCCTGCTGGCATTCTATCTTCATGATATATATATATTTAAATATACAGTCCTCTTTAAATGCTGTTTGTTTAAGTGGCTCCCCTTCTGGAGAGTCAACTTACCTTATTGGGAGAACAAGGAAATCTTGGATCTGGGTTCCTGGTCCTTAGGGAGCCCCTAGGCGAAGAGCCACAGTCCAAGATCCCTTTAGCTCTTGCCCTTTGGCAAGGCACAGCTTAAAATGCAAAGAGGGTGGAGCAGAGGCACACCTAAGCAATCAGCAGCAATCACTCTCAATCTCTTTCACCTTTAGCCCACTCAACCAAACAAAGAGCAGTTCCCCAGCTATCACAACTCAGAATTTTTGGCAGCCCCACAAACCTCAGAATGAAGTCTTTCAAACCTCAGAAATTCTCAGCAACTTCTCCAGCTGTCTCAGCTATGAGAGCTGCTCTGCTCTGTTCTGCTCCTCTCAGACCTCTGTGAGATGTGCTCAGGCTTTGGCAAGGCACAGCTTAAAATGCCATAATGATGGACATAATGATGGACATAATGATGGTGGCTTATTTTTCTTTTCTAGAATGACCCACTTTCTACTTTATATTGCATTTGTCACAGTACTTTGTCACAGGTTGGGGACTACCACAGTAGGGGCCACCCATCGAGGTAAGAATTTTGGGAGGGTACATCACCCATCATGATCTGTAGCCCTGGTGGATAAATAATTTAACTAGTTAGCAGGAATGAGTTAATTTCTCCCATTTCATTCTTTTATTGATCTGGATTGCTTTTTGTGCCACATTCTACTCCTCCTTAATTCTAGTAAACTAGAAGAATTTCTCAAGTTAATTCTTAAGTTAGAGAGTGTACAGTTCACCAAAGGTGATCTTCCATTCTATTCCCCATACATTATCAATGCACATATATACAAAAAGGCATCCTGATGTGTCCTATGTACTGATTCACACATGTGCTCTTGTGTAGTGGCAAGATACCCCACAGCACTAATCTTGATACTGCTGCATCTTAATTTAACTGAATCCTGATACATATAAATCACATCAAGATTTCTTTGCAATATCAACATACATATTGCACTGGTAACAAGGGATGAAGAAGATGAAAATACACAGAAAGTACTGGAAATCGTGGCAAATGAAACAAGTAATATTCTGTACAAACCTCAGAAATAAACAATGGAATAATGGAGGATTTCTACTGTATCACTTCTGCTACAGAAAGATCAGGGAAGTCTAAACTCCAAAATCTGGGGAGATATTTTGGATGAGAATAATTTAAAAACAATTCTTTTACTCAAAATGTATCACTGATACATGGATTGGCTTCCCGGAAAGAATGTAAGAAATGACTTGCTGAATCAGACCAAAGGCCATCCAGACCAATAGTAAGTCTCCAGCTACAGCAAGCTGAATGTCTTTACGAGGTCACAAATAGATTAGAATATTGTCAGCTACCTTCTGTTGGTTCAGATTTATAGTTCTTAGAAATATGTTGCTTCTGAACTTGGAAGTCTCAGTTGGCTATTATACTGCTGTCAAAGCAAAAACTGGAACCCCACAAAAGAGTGTCCCTCCATTTCTGATGAGTTTTCACACTCTTATGAAAGGTTGTGGAGCTATTCAAAAGTTAAAGGCAATGAGTATTGGGAGGGGGGAGGGATGTGTTGCCCATTGCCTTGACAGTCAGTTGCTACCTTGCTGCAATACAGTCATGGATAGAGGACTACAGTGGCAAAATATGGAAGGGCTGTATATTCAAATGCATATTCCATTGAAAAAGTGAGTAGGATAGAGGGATGATATCCACATTTCAGCTGCACTGTTTTGTTCGCAAAGGGCTACTAACTCTACATCTATCTATATGCACGTTCCCATCTGCATTATTGTGTAATTTGTCATGGATAAAAAAGGATGAATGGAAATGAATCAGGGCAAAAAAAAAATTCCATTCAATATTTTAGGTAATGAAACATGTTGGCTCAGTTTCCTCCAGATGTAACACATTATTCTGCATTCATAGTGAAGGCAGTGGGAACGTTTTATTTGCCCTAATTGATGTCAGACACACAGCCAAATTTGATTGGTTATCTGATATCATGAGGTTATCACACTTATGGATTGATTTGTATCACACAATGAAGAAGACATTAGTTCTCCAGAATAAGTATTTATCATTTTCTTCCATGCAACCCTATGTGATAGAGGCCCTGGTTATTTGGATTGGGGAAGTGCCCTTTAGCTGCTCAGTCAGCAGACAGCCACTAACCATTCTGCAATGGGAGTACTGAATAATGACAGGATAGTGATAACTGGTTTTAATTATATTGCACTCTGACTCTACCATTTTGACCTCAGCCACCATCTGTGCTCTATCACAGAAGCACAAAGCTAAATCAGCATGATGCCCCCAAACTCAATGGCGATTTATGTTACTCATGAATGCCTTAATAGACATTTATCTGATAGATTAGCAGAGTTTACCTGGCCTGAAGTCTAGTGAAGGTCTGTTGCCAATGTTTTGATAGCTTGTTAGCTTATTTGCAAAATGGGTACATAAAAGTATAGTGCAGTGTAGTCCCATGAAAATGAAAAGAAACCAATGTCTTCACAGAGCAGAGTATCTTCAAACACAACAGCTGCTTAATCAAAAGAATATTAATGAATTTGCCTAAAGCCTATTGTCTGTTTCACACTGTAAGTCTAGAAATGTCTCGATGAAATCAATATAATTATTATATTGTGATAAAATGAACATCAGCAAATGTATATGTATCAGATATCTTGATTGTGAGAAAGATATTGGAATGTGAGTTTAATCAGCTTCAGTTCATGAAAATGTTCTTTGATGAAGTGGATAGAAACTCAAGAAGTTCATTTATATGGACTGAAGGTCACCCATAAATTTATAAAGCATTGGGATAGATCTTATCAGATTGAGAATTTTTGTTTTCACAACTATATAGAAACATTACAAGGAGGACACATTCAAAATTATTATCTAGTATTCATATAGCCCCATTATCAGTGAATTATTGAGAAAATTAAAGTCCAGCACTTGCCATTTAGATCACTTGTGAATCTGGGTAGACTTTTCCTTGAAGTTCTTTTCAATAAGGCTTTGACCTGAAAGAGGCATTGAAGCATTGTTGGACACCTTTGTTTTTCTGAGTACATAATGCCAAAGTTTTCACCCTTTTTGAACTTGCTTGACAAGTGCATTAACAAAGCTTTCATAGATTGGTCATGAAACTGGTTGCATCAATTTTTGGAAAATAACAATAACTGTTATAAAATATGAGACAGACTCAGGTGGTTCAGTGATTAAAGATCTTATTGAACTTGGCATATTATTTCAGAATCAACTGGCAAAGTGGAGAGTAAGCCATTTTTAGGGCAACTAACACTCCTTTCCTAGGGCTGGGGGGACAGATGGAAATTATTTTAGCCATCCCATAGAAACATAGAGCTAGATGGTATTCCAAGATGCGACGATCCTACCCTGTTCTCCAGCCAAAACCCCATTGGTTAGTGGAGTTCCCTTCGTATTTTGGACTTAGTTGTTTTAATAGGCACCTCCTTTTACAGCCTAAGTGCCAAGGAGACCTGAAACTTGGGAGTCTCATAAAGGCACCTGGGTTCTGCCACGACATTGGGAATTCCCAGGGATAAGAAAGGAAGGATGGAATGGCATCACAATGATTAAGTGCAATCTCCCCCAGCTCAGGGTTCTCAATAATTATATGACTTCATCCTCAGTACTTGGCAACACTGGAATATCCTGGCATATCTCAGAGGTAGCTGCCCAGCCCACAGAAGTTGCTGTTTCATTAAACAACACCTGGTTCCTCTTTTTCTTTTTTTTACTCAATCAGAAAGGACACTCAAGTCATTAATTTATGCTGTATCCTGTTTCAGGAGCTATTGTGACTCACCCAAACTTTTGTATCACTGCAGATCTGGCTCACTTCCCCATAAAAAGACTATCCCAACTCATTGGATAGTGTGCCAGATTTCCCACTACCCGAACACCCTTGCAACTGTGTTGCAGGTTCTACTCTTTTCTCTAGATCTCAAGCCCAGGATTTCATGTCAAATGAGTTTTCCTTAAAACTACCCAACATCCTCTGTGCTGTAAGCCAAAATGCCCTCAAAACAAAGTTAGGGAATTGACAGGTGGGCATCTGGCTTAAAAGGATCTTTTAATCTATGTATACAGGATACACTTCCAGAAACTATTGCTTAAAATTACCAGGGACACTAATTAAGTAAAAACAATTAAAATTTATTCCAGAAAAATATAGACACATATACAAGATAATAACTCATAAAACATACATATAGTCCTAAGGAAAAAAAAAAGAGAGATTCAGAGACAACACAAGGATGGACAAACAGGGTGATAATTACCGATCATAGTCTTCAAGGAAGGCTCCAATGGTGACGAACGAGGACTAGGGGGAGGGGACCCTCAACTGGCCAAGAATCAGGGATGTATCTAGACAGCGGAACTAGGGTACTGCTAGATGCACACCTGTGAGGAGCTGGGTCACAGGTTATAAGGACTACCTTGAGCCCTCAGGGGATGGGAGGTACAGGGGTGGATGACAGTGGTCAGTTGGTACATGATTTCAGAAAAAGAGGAGGCCCTGCAATGACCATAAGGGCTGGACTTATACAGTAGCCAATAGCCAATTAATTGGTGGTCCCTGATTGGATGCTCATAGCTAGCCAATGACAGACTTGGCCTTAGTTACCTGATTGGACTTCCAGGTAACAATGGGCCAAGGGGGAGGCTCCAGGATGACCATTAAGGGAAAGAATGGGAGAAATTGTTAAGGTGGGGGGTACTTAAGTCTACCAAACTTATCTAAAAAGGTGACAATAGATGGCCAAATTGCTACCTAGGTAACACTCGGTCTATACAATGAAACTTGGCTCTGGGTGAAGATATTCTTCCTCCTCTTCGATCTTCTATTGGCACAAGTCTTTGTCTTGAGTTCCATTAAACAAAGGCTTAGGCGCTCTGACAGGATCCACGCCTAAGATAAGCTTGATGGCTTTATGCATATGTGACATCTGGTGAGTACGTGAGCCTCCCGCTTCGCTGTGATGGAGTCTGGCACTGCAGAAAGATAGCTGCTGGTGGTGTTACCCTCCCAAGATGGATTCTATGGTTGAGGCTGGAAACTGCTTGCCTGGACAGTTCCTGGTGGCACACCTTCTTCCGTTACAAAGCCAAGATGGGGGATCGCATGGCGCGACTGGAAACCATCTGTTCTCCTGGTTAGCACTCCTCCAGAGACACGGAGTGCTGCTGCAACATTGTGGCTGTTAATACTCATAAGTCCCTTCCAGTTTGGTAGACAAAACCCATGTTCTCCTGGCAGATGTGTGTGAGTTGGGGCTCCAGGCACCCTGGCAACCAAGCGGGTGACTACGATGTTCTGGAATTAGGGGTATTTTTCTCACAATTCCACCCCTTCAAGACCTACGTCACCAGATGGAGACACGGTCTTGAACAACACAACAAAAAGTCCACAGCTGATCTTGATAGGCGATGTTTCCGCGGAGAGCCAAGTATCAACCGGGGTGTACCTCCTATCTACAAAGGGTGAGCCACTGGTCTAAAACATTCAAAAATCAATTTGAAAAAATACAGTATCCAATGGGCCAAAGGCTACTTCCTTGAATACTATGATATGGAGGCAACAGACATTGGCAACATTGTCTGGAATACAGTATTTAAAACACAAAGTTATAATCATTGATATAAAAGTTGAGTTCATAAAATCATTGCTGCTATTTCAGCCATATAAATAACAAGAATTGATTGGTAAAACACACACAATTATGACAGCAATTGATTAGAAAAGCACACAAGTATGTTAGAATTCATGGTTACAAGTGAATTCATACATTATTCCCTATAACTAATCTAATACATTTGTCTCCTATTCCTATGTTAACCTTGAGTCTTCTCTTCATCTTCTCCCGCCCCCCCCCCCCCCCGATAAGCTTCTTATACTGGGGTTTGAAGAGGATCTTCTTCCCTTTGTCTATTGAGTATGTGAATGTCCTGGTGAAGGGAGAGATAGAGAATGCCTGGTGGCAGTCATTAGTCTTCCCACCCCCCTTGTATGGAGAATGCCCGGGTTGAGGCCAGATTCTCCGCAGAGCATGCTCAATGCAGGGTTCTCTGATGTTTCCCGAGTCAGATCGGGTTCCTCCACCTCCCTCAGTCCTGGGCTCACATGGCATCGTTAGACCCAATTATGAGGAGGCTTCCATATACATATGCAAACAAGCATCTGGGGAGATGTTTGCACCCTTATTGTGTTTGACATGTTAGTAAACAAAATACATAACATACAGTACAATAGGTTTCCCATTATCCAGACCCTGAGGTTCCATTATTGCAAACAGTCAACTATGCCCACTATGTCCGTAAGGCATGTCAGTTGGCATGCCCCAAATGCTAGCTGCCACAGATGGTCAAGTTCCCTGGGAGGAAATGGCTTCCAGGCTGGCACTCCGAACCGGGGAGTCTGCACCAGTATGATGCCCCTTCCCTTGCACTGGGTTCGGCGAAGCCAACCTCAATTGCCTTCTCTCTTTTTAATCTAGAGCCTTTGGGGCTCTGAGGGGTCCGGTATCAGCCTGACCCCTTTTTAGGGCCAGCTTGGAGTCCTTCACTGGTTGGAGGACTCCCCCCTTACAAGATAGAACAGTCCATAATCAACATCGCCTGTCACTCACTCTGAGGTCCATCCCTCAACAAGCCTTTTGTTCACCTGGAGAGGGAGGGGCCATCACAGTCTTGTGCCATACAGTTCATTGTACACATGCAGATATCTTTTGGGTTTGCTTGGGCATATCCGGAACGTGGGCTGATTGTATGCAATGCATGATGGTACACATATTTACAAACAATATTTCCCAAAACATAATCATAAACATTGACGACTCAGTTCTAATGAGTAGTGGTTTCCAGTAGACCCACTGTGCTTAGGTATTGGTCTTTTACTCCTGGGTCCCTCTGAGCACCTAGACCTAACAACATATCGGGCTGAAGGGGCTACTGGCATGGTGGATGGAAACGTCCAATACAGAGGTGATCTTCTCCGAACCCGCAGGCAAGTGCAGGGGCTCGCCCTTCATTTCTGCTCTTGATGGCCTTGTACTTGGCTCCATCGGGGTCCTGATATAGGCTCAGACTCCTTGGGTCAGCTAATAAACTACCTCAAAGCTAGCCCTTTCAGAGCTGGCTCCCTTTCTTGGTGAAGAATAGACTGGAAAATACATACACATATCCATACTCAGTTGAAAACACGATTTTAGTGACATCTCCTGCCCTGGAGATGGCAACTGTTAACTGGATATGTCACATATTTTTCCAAGTGCTGCCTCCTGCTGGCGGCTGAGGCGGCTTCCAAGGAACAGAGGAGGGACTGTAAGCACGGGTTTGGGTAGGAGGGGCTATGTAAATTACCCTTTTTAATGGAAAAGGACTTCCAGACCTTTGTGTATCGTTTTCCCCATAAACACATAATATATTGACATTGGTAGAAGAAGAAGAAGATATTGGATTTATATCCCACCCTCCACTCCGAAGAGTCTCAGAGCGGCTCACAATCTCCTTTACCTTCCTCCCCCACAACAGACACCCTGTGAGGTGGGGCTCTCACAGCAGCTGCCCTTTCAAGGACAACCTCTGCCAGAGCTCTGGCTGACCCAAGGCCATTCCAGCAGGTGCAAGTGGAGGAGTGGGGAATCAAACCCGGTTCTCCCAGATAAGAGTCCGCACACTTAACCACTACACCAAACAATAATATTTTTGTACTGGGCTGTAAAATGTACAGTTGAATTCCATTACTGTAATTGACAAGCACCTCCCATTGCATGTCTCGGCTTGGCCAAGATGGACCCAACCATTCCTTTTCCCACCGGGGACTCGCGTGCCCGATCCAAACTCCAGGTACCCCAAATTTGAAATCTGGAGAGGATCTGTTCTGCCCCCCCCCCCCGAGACTCTGGATGGGAGAAGTTTTTAACTGGAACCCCCGTGCTCCAGAGGGCAAGTGTCACAGCCTGTCCTCTTTTAACCCTCTGGGCCGATTGTACGGCCCTACCTTTTTTGGTAAAAGATAGATTCTAAAAAAACCTTGTGTCCATAAGCTGGGGAAAAGACTCTATTTCCCATCTTCCTTTGTGCCCATGCTTCGGGTTGGAGCATGTGCAGAGTGTAAAAATGCAAATGATCCAAAACCGAGGCTGACTGGGAGCAATGTGTAGGTGGCAGGTCAACCCAGAAACAAACATACTTGCAGGCAGAACACCAAGGGGAATATTTTAACCTGTGACGGGGAACCCAAAGAACCAGTTTTGTGAGGAAGCTGTGTCTAGGTGACCCTGGCTATGACCAGAAGGCTAGTTGGCAAGCAAGGACTGTCCCACAAAGGCAGCCAATTTCAGCTCCCTGGTTCAGCTCCTTGCACCCAATCTGGTTCCCTTCTGCAGTGATGCAGATGGCTCTGACTTCCGGGGAAGGAAAATGCCGAGCTGAGCTGTCTCTCGGAACGGGAGCAGGCTGAAAGTTTTGTTCGGGGTAGTGGAGGGCAAATCAAAGCCCACTGCCTACCTTTCTCAGTGAGAGAAAGGTCCTTTCTCAGTGAGAGAAAGGTCCTTTCTCAGTGAGAGAAAGGTCCTTTCTCAGTGAGAGAAAGGTCCAAGACTTGCACAGAAACTTTGAAAAGAGATTTACCTTGGCTGAAAAGAAGCCCTGAAGGGGGTTTCTTTGAGGCTTTGAGGAGTCTCGCGAAGTTTGCATAGTCAACGTCTGCAAGACTTTTCAGAGTCATTGATTTGACATAAGCTCGTCAGGATCCTAACCTTCTTGGACATTTTTAAACAACTAAAGCTTTGGAAGACCAGTGGAACTTGGATAAGTGGAAAAAAAAGGTACAGAACTTCTCTTTTCACTCCGGAGCTATTTATAGCTTAAAGGGACATATTAAAGGTGGGAAAAACGAAAAAATATAAAGCTTGCAAGTAGAAGAAGGAAAGGGTGAAGTTTGGATTGTTTTAATGTAAAGGACAGAGCTAAAAACTGCTAAAAACTGCAGTGATGCAGATGGCTCTGTGGGTCAGAACAGATTTTCTCCAAATTTCTTTCTGGAGTGCCGTTGGGCAAGCTCCTCCTTTCTCCAGACTCTGTTGGTCCTTAAGGCTCCTGGAGTTCTGGAGGAAACCCACGGTGCACAACAGCTTAACTACCTGACCTCTGGACAGAGTGCTGCTGCAACGTTGTGGCTGTTAATACTAATAAGTCCCTTCCAGTTTGGTAGACAAAACCCATGTTCTCCTGGCAGATGAGTGTGAGTCTCCAGGCACCCTGGCAACCAAGTAGATGACTACGATGTTCTGGAATCAGGGGTATTTTTTTCACAGTGCTACATTTTATAAGTGTGCCCTCTCATTGGTGTGTGAATGTGTGGTTGCTTAAGGAATTAGATCTCATGCGTCCAATGTAGATTCTTTATATTTTTACTTCTTTTATAAAGCTATTTTGTTGAGTTTAAAATCACTTTGTCTCATTTTCTTTCTTTGTAATTTTATTTTGGGATACCTCAACTGAGTGCCACCTGATATACATATACATACTGCACCATTCCTTTCTAGAACCCTTAAAAAGCAAATCCCCTCCTTCTCTGGGTTCAGTTTGGGTAACAAATTGTCACCTAGTCCAACCCCCTGCACAGTGCAGCAAATTCACAGTTGTCTCCATCCCACTCCTTGATAGCATGAAAATGTTCCTGTAAAATAATCTGATTTTTGAAAATGAATTGTTGTAATGTTTGACCAATGAAATTTAGAAATGAACAATTTCCCCTTGTCATGCTACTCTGTTGTTCCAGGAAAGTTCCATGATGCCACTGAAAAATTTAGTCTGGATTCATCCCAATGCTTGGAAATATAATGGACAATTCCTAATAAATTTCAGGAAAAAAGGCCAAGCAATTTGGAAGTCCAAAAAATGGGGATAAATTGTGAAGACAATATCAGAAGTATCCTTTAAAAATTAGCCGTTTCAAAAATGTACTAGCAGTTTTTAGAAACCTATTTAAATTAACAGTTTCCCTGGAAAGACTAAATAGGTAAACTCTGTTCATACTCAGAATCCAATTACCACATTGAAGTTGGAAACTACTCTGTATTCTTGCATGGCAGATGAATTAGAACCTTACTTTCTTTTGGCTATCTCAAGGCTGAGGGATTCTGGGATCTCTAAAGAGTACTTTCTGTACTTGAATCAGCTGAAGGTATTTCTTCTGTAAGCATTTTGTGAATGATGCTGGCTCTTGGTCAACAGCTGGACCTGATAATCCCTCCAAACTCTGCATTCTATTGAAATGGATGGATGTGACAAGACTGATTCACATATTGCATCTCTTTAATGTGTGGAATCAATTCCTTGCTGCTACATACCTTGCTACTATAATAAGGCAGCAGGTTGGGGTACCATTTTAGGTTTTGGTAAGGGAAGTAAAAACATTTCTTTCATGGGGGCAAGAGGCATAGCAAGGAACAGTAAATATAATGATGATTAAATTGTAAAAAAAGAGCAGTGTATTAAGAGCTTTTATTGTGGTTGAGCATACTACACTACCTTATGTCATCACACCATTGGTCCAACTAGCTCATTGTATGCAGCAATGGCTCTCCAGGCAATCAAAGACCTTTCCCAGCACACAAGATCCTTTAACTATTTTAGGGACTGAAATCTTCTGTTTGTAAAGCATATTGTCAATCTCTGACACATTGCCTCTTCCAATCCAGAAGTGAGCATGCACCTGGGGAACATTTTTATATCTAATGTGAACAAGAAATACTGGTTCCCATCCTCTGGAAATGAACTGTCTAACTGGCACCATAAGCCCCAGATTTCTTTAACTGGGGTTCTAGCTTTATCCTTTGATAACCATGTCAGGCAGTAGAAGCTAGGGCTCATTCCTTACATTTTCCTTCTCCCAGTGTGCGTAGTTAACAGCACTGTCTTACTCTTTTCATAATGGTCTTTTGCATGCTAAATTTTTAGGAAAGTTGAAAATCTATTGATGTCTCTGAATGACTGTGAAATATCTATACAATGAATTTACTCAGGCTTAAATGTATATGTGGTACTTTTAACTGCCTTGCATAAGCCCTTGTAGAATTAATCACAGTCAAGTTTACAGACTATTTCTTATCTGTTCAGTGATTAGCCATTGTTACTTCCTACAAACCAGGTGAATATGCTAATTCAACCACTTCTAAATGAGCACAGCATAAGAACCTGTCACTCAAAAGTGTCTGCCTACAGAGAATTGTACCTTGAGAGAGCTTCAGTTACAAGAAAAAAATTCCTTTGTGACTGATAATAGTAATTCTTTCGAGTAATAATGGGAAGGGATGGGACAAGAGCAAAATGTGCAATGCACAGACTATCCTGATATATTGCAGTATAAATTAAAAGTATTACAATTGTAGAGGATCATGCAGTATTTAAATAAGATAGCACAGAAGACCTACTATCTTCCAGCAAAAACATCTTCCACTGGGGAGCAAAATAAGAATGACAGGATTCTAAATACATAGATTTCAGACAGTACTATCATTTCAGTAATGCGTATCATCCTCAGTCTTAATTTTGTAAGGAAATTCATTAACTTTTCCACACATTTCAATAACTAAAAATGTACAATGAATATTTTGAGGCAGTATTTTCTGTTTAGAAAACCAAATTGCCAGACATCCACCATCTGCTGCTGTAGACCAACCAGGCTATGGATGTAATGTCTGAGTGCTTCTCTTTTCTATCCTCTTATATAATTAAATATTTCAGCCCTCATTGATGCCTTCCTTTCCCCTTAAAAAAAGAAAAAAAACAAGTGTAAGTTTACCCAAAGCATATTAATCATTTCCCTGCTGCTCACTGATAAGAGCAGTATTCTGTACAGTTGAAAGCTATTAAACTTGTCTATTCAGAGGATGTTAAAAAAATCCTCAACAGAGCATTTGGCTAAAGTCCAAAATTATTACCATAATACCTTCTGAAATGAGACAGAAAACAATTGATGTGCATCATTTGTACTGTAGATTTAGTTTATACTGGTAATATTAAATATTTTAATTGTCTTGGCCACATTATATGGCCTTGGTGACTTGAATTATTTAGTTCGTTGACAGCATTATGACTATGGAAGGAAATATCTAAAAATCATAAATATTTTACATTTGGGTTTACATTGCAATTACAAGGCTTTAAAAGAGACTTGCAGGCTTTTTGTCTGGCTTTTTTTTAAAACCCTTCAATTTTAGCCATAGTAGTTAATACATTATGTTCTTAGAGAACGGTTACTGGACCTTCTTCCTTATTTCCAGGCAGAACAATTGTTCTTGGGAAGCTCAATTCGGCCCCACCCTGGCCGCGCCGCAAAAGTGGCTGTGCTCCGCGGGGCTGATCTTTGCATCCCTGGAGGATGCATGAGGCTGTTTTGCGGGCATCCGGGCAATTTGCTTGTTGGGCGGGGAGAGGCTATAAGTATCCTTGGCCCCACCTCTCCCTACGCAGTTCTAGGGAGCTTTTGGTGCGGTTGTAGACATGCTTGGCTGCCTGCGACCAGGAGTGGCGTTTCTTTTTGCGGCGTTGGGGCCGGGAGGTCGGAGTCGGCCAGCATTGCGGGAAAGAGGAGCTTCGGCTCCGCATCCAGCCCCGAGAGGGGCCGGGAGCGGTGTGTTCAGCAGCGTCGGGGCCTGGGGGCCGGGGAGTCGACCTGCAATGGCGGTTGTGTGGGACGCCTGTTGCTAATCCAAGAGGGGCCAGGGAGGCGGTTGTTGCTCCTAAGGGAGCGTTCGCTCGCGGGCGGTGGGCCCAGGCAGGGATTGAGGGGACTGGGGGTGGACTCAAGTGCTTGTCTTCATCACCCCCCCTGTCACCCCCCTTCGTCTCCAGACTTTCCTGCTGGGAACAGCAGGTGTGGTGGGGGCTGAACTGTGTGGCCTGGGCTCCCCTGGGCTCATTGGAGCCTTGCTGCTGGGGATTGGCTTTTGTCGGGGGTTAGAGGGGTGACCACCTGGGAAGTAGAGAGTTCCTTATTGAAGTTAAGCCCCTTATACCCCCCCTTCTCCCCCTCTCTGTTGGTGGGGATTATACTGCCTACCCCCCCCCCCTGTTTTTGTTAGAGGGAGTTACCAAGGATCTGTTAAGCCAAGGGAATGAGTCACAAGAAGGGGCAGGGCCCTTCAAAGGGCAAGCGACCAGCCAAGGGGGCCAAAAAGCGTAAAAATCCGGATCCCCCAGGGGAGGACCAGTTGGATAGCATGGTAATGAGGCAGGCCATTTTGGATAGGGTTTGCGCAATGGAACGGGATCAGGGGGCCTCTGGGGGACAGGGCGGATAGTGGGCATTTGGTGCACAAGCAGACAGGTACCCCAGCAGCCTGCTTCATGGCGGGTCAGCCGGTTCAACCCTGGCTGTTATGTTGGGAGTATATGTCGCAGGGAGTTTGTTCCCATAAAACATGTAAATTTAGACACGAATGCCCATTATGCGGTGGCCCGCATGCGTTTTCAGCATGCAGCAAAGCCAGTTCCGCAGGGCCTGTAAAACAACCCTCTTCCGGTTAGCCTACACCTAGCTTGAGAATTTTAATGCAACCTGCCAGATCTCTGTATATATTGGAATATTTATTAATTTTTATGGTTTTATCTGTTTTATCTGTTTTATTTATTTATTTATTTATTTTATTTATTTATTTATATTAAGATTTATACCCCGCCCTTCTCACCTAGGTGTCTCAGGGCGGCTTACAACACAATAATTAAAACAATTTCAGTTTAAACAATTAAAATACCATTAAACCATAATTTAGTAAAAACAAGATAGAGTAAAAACCGGCGGCCTATAGATACATTTTTCATCCAGGATATTTTGCATTGTCAGTTAATATCATAGGCCTGCCGGAAGAGGACTGTCTTACAGGCCCTGCGGAATTGCCCTAGATCCCGCAGGGCCCGCACCTCTTCCGGCAGCTGGTTCCACCAATAAGGTGCCGTTATTGAGTAGGCCCGATCCCTGGTGGATTTTAGGCGGGCCTCCTTTGGCCCGGGGACTACCAACAGGTTTTGTGAACCTGAACGTAGTACTCTCTGGGGAACGTGTGGGAAGAGACGGTCCCTAAGGTAGGCAGGTCCTAGGCCATATAGGGCTTTAAAGGTCATAACCAACACCTTGTACCGGACTCGGAATATTACTGGCAGCCAGTGCAGACCCTGGAGCCCCGGTCGAATGTGCTCCCATCTTGGGAGCCCTAATAACAGCCGGGCAGCAGCGTTCTGCACCAACTGCAGTTTCCGGGTTCGGCACAGGGGTAGCCCCATGTAGAGGGCATTACAGTAGTCCAGCCTCGAGGTGACCGTAGCATGAATCACTGTTGCCAGGTCGTCACGTTCCAGGAAGGGGGCCAACTGCCTCGCCCGCCTAAGATGAAAAAAAGCGGACTTGGCAGTGGCTGCTATCTGAGCCTCCATCGTCAATGAAGGCTCCAACAGCACCCCCAGGCTCTTAACCCTGCCCGACGCTGTTAATGGAGCACCGTCAAAAACTGGCAGGGGGAGTTCCCTTCCCGGGCCGCAGCGACCTAAGCAAAGGACCTCTGTCTTCGCCGGGTTCAGCTTCAGCCCACTCAGCCTAAGCCACCTAGCCACTGCCTGTAACGCCCGGTCCAGATTTTCTGGGGCGCAGGCGGGCCGGCCGTCCATAAGCAGATAGAGCTGGGTGTCATCAGCATACTGATGGCAACCCAGCCCATACCCTCGGGCCATCTGGGCAAGGGGGTGCATATAGATGTTAAATAACATCGGGGAAAGCACCGCCCCTTGAGGCACCCCGCACTCAAGCGTGTGTCTCCGGGACAGTTCCTCCCCAATCGCCACCCTTTGTCCCCGACCATCAAGGAAAGAGGAAAGCCATTGCAAGGCCAACCCCTGAATCCCTGCGTCGGCAAGGCGGCACGCCAGGAGCCAATGGTCGACCATATCGAACGCTGCCGATAGGTCCAACAACATCAGCACCGCCGAGCCGCCTTGATCCAGATGTCGCCGAAGGTCATCCACCAGGGCGACCAGCACCGCCTCCGTCCCGTGGCCCGGGCGAAAACCAGACTGGTAGGGGTCGAGGACAGAAGCATCATCCAGGAAGCTCTGTAGCTGCAACGCCGCTGCCCTCTCTATAAGTTTGCCCAAAAAGGGCAAATTCGATACCGGCCGGTAGTGTGCCAATTCGGTCGGATCTAACGTTGTTTTCTTCAGGAGGGGACGGACCACCGCCTCTTTGAGCGCCGATGGAAAATGTCCCTCCAATAGGGATCTATTTATGATATCCCGTATAGGATATCTTAG